>NW_024068956.1:0-81376 GCF_009389715.1 Phoenix dactylifera | reverse complement strand
TCATCGTGTGCACGATGGAGTTGCCACTGACATGGCCGTTACTGGGCGTCGTGGGGTAGCGCTGGGTACGGCCATGACAGGGCGTAGTGGAGCTCCGCTTTGTACGGCTGTTACAGGAGATCGTGGAGCAGCGCCGGATACGACCGTTGTAGGGAGTAGTGGAGCAGAGGGTCGCGGCGTGCTTCAGGGGAACAGCCTGTCGTTGTCGAGAGATTGCCGACTCGGGGTCGGATTGCTGGATCAAGGGGCAGCCGACTCGGGGTCGGGCTGCGAGGCCGAAGATATCCGACTCGGGGTCGGGGTTACTGGATCAAGGGGCAGCCGACTCGGGGTCGGGCTGCGAGCCGAAGATATCCGACTCGGGGTCGGGTTACTGGATCAAGGGGCAGCCGACTCGGGGGTCGGGCTGCGAGGCCGAAGATATCCGACTCGGGGTCGGGTTACTGGATCAAGGGCAGCTGTAATCTTCTAGGGCGCGCGTGCCGGTCACGTGGGGCATGGTGGCTGAGTTCCCCCGTAACACCAGCCCGCACCAGCCCCGACACCAGCCCGCACACCGGCCGAGCAGGGAAAGCATCTGCGTCCCTCCCGAGGTATTGTCCGCTCTGGGATTGCCGCTTCGGGTCTGCGGAGGTCGCCCAGGGCCGGAGCCCAATGACAGTCCCAATGACAGTCCGAGCCCTGACGGCGCGGGGGTCCGCGGAGGTTGCCCCCTACCCTCACGGTTTTGTCCTATAAAAGGCGCCTCGTGAGGAAAGGTTTTAGGCCTCCTCATTATAAGGCACAGACCTTTCCACTGATTAGCCGATGTGGGACTAAACTGGGAACCCCATCCCACAACACAGCTCCCTCAGTGGGAAGGTCTGTGCGTGGCCGGGGCCCTTCCTCTAGCGCCATCTGATGTGGGGTCGGAACCCCGACACCAGCCCGCACACCGGACGAGCAGGGAAAGCATCCGCGTCCTCCCCGAGGTATTGTCCGCTCTGGGATTGCCGCTTCGGGTCTGCGGGAGGTCGCCCAGGGCCGTGGCCCAATGACAGTCCCGAGCCCTGCCGGCGCGGGGGTCCGCAGAGGTACTACCCCTACCCTCACAGTTTTGTCCTACAAAAGGGCCCTCGGTGAGAAGAGGTGTTTGCACCCCCCATTTAAGGCACAGACCTTTCCGCTGATTATCCGATGTGGGACTAAAACTGGGAACCCCATCCCACAACACAGCCCCCTCAATGGGAAGGTCTGTGCGTGGCCGGGGCCCTTCCTCTAGCGCCATCTGATGTGGGGTCGGAACCCCGACACCAGCCCGCACACCGGCCGAGCAGGGAAAGCATCTGCGTCCCTTCCGAGGTATTGTCCGCTCTGGGATTGCCGCTTCGGGTCTGCGGGAGGTCGCCCAGGGCCGGAGCCCAATGACAGTCCAATGACAGTCCCGAGCCCTGACGGCGCGGGGGTCCGCGGAGGTTGCCCCCTACCCTCACGGTTTTGTCCTATAAAAGGCGCCTCGTGAGGAAAGGTTTTAGGCCTCCTCACTATAAGGCACAGACCTTTCCACTGATTAGCCGATGTGGGACTAAACTGGGAACCCCATCCCACAACAAATTCAATTGAGTGTTTCAGTGAAAATCTTGTCTAAAGTGTTTCTAGACTTGGTTCATAATATTTTGGATAAGTTAAGAAGTCAGTTTGAACCAAAGTCTGAGACTCGAGTCGACTCCAGAGTATTACGAGTCGACTCCAAGCGTATCAGAATCACTGGCACGGGCTCGAGTCGACTCCGGATCATTACGAGTTGACTCCGACTGAGAACAGACAGACGAGCAGAAAGCATCAACTCAAAACCTGTCAGCGAGTCGACTCCTGAAGTGCGCGAGTCGACTCCGATGTTTATCGAGTCGACTCCGGAGTAGTATGAGTCGACTCCAAGGAGTTACAGACAGAAAAGTCAGAGAGCGAATTTCGACCCTGAGATTCGAGTCGACTCTTGTGGAACGCAAGTCGACTCCGATGGTTGGGTAGGTCGACTCCAAAGAAAGCGAGAGTCGACTCTCAGTGGTTCACAAGGCAAAAGTCAGAGAGCAGTTTTGGGACTCTGAGATTCGAGTCGACTCCCGCAATGCGCGAGTCGACTCCGAGACAGCGCGACCCCAAAAAGACAGAAGACCGAATTATTGTCTCTGAGAGCCGAGTCGACTCCCAGACAGCTCGAGTCGACCCCAAGGCAGCGCTACACCAAAAAGGCAGAAGGCCATGTTTCGGAAACTGAGAGCCGAGTCGACTCCAGAACAGTCCGAGTCGACTCCAAGACTGGACGAGCCAAAAGACAGAAGATCGGGAGTTCGGGCTCTGAGCGCCGAGTCGACTCCCAGGATTGTCGAGTCGACTCGAGTGGGCTAGGTTGAAAATTGGCTCCGTGGACTTCATGGGATGAGCCGACTCCGAAAATGCCAAGTCAGCTCCAGAAGTTGGCGAGTCGACTCCGGGTCAAGTCGAGTCGACTCCCAGTCGAAGAGGCCACTTTAATTCAAATCCGGAACAGTTGCCGAGTCGACTCCAGAAAAGCATGAGTCGACTCCCGCTACAGCCGAGTCGACTCCTGATCGCGCGAGTCGACTCCGACCCCCAACGGACATATTGTCAGGTTGTGCAGAATGTGCAGAACGGGCAGAAAAAGGTGTCTAACGGCTAGTTTCCGTGGGGGATGGCTTAAATAGCCACAGAGGACTGTAGCAAGGCAGAGAAGCACCATTCCATTCAAAGAAATCAAGCATTCATTCTCTGCATACTTGTCTTCAACGAAAAGAAGGAAGAGCGCCATTAACTCCATCCAACTTCCTCTTCCCAGCATTTTAAAGAAGCCTCCTCCTGCATTCAAGTCGACCAGACATTCCAGAGGAGACTCAAAGTTCAAGAAGCCCTACTCTACTCCAACTCAAAAGTGTTTGAGGGCTCTTAACTTCTCTCTAGTTTATATTGTAGCAAATCTGCTTTTTAAGAAGCTCAGTTTTTCTGTTTGTTTCTTATTCTTTCCATATTGTCTTTGCTTGGTTCAATCGGGGGATTGAATCAAGGGTGTAGAGGTTGGTTGGTGAGCCGAGTGTAAAACCAACGTGTAAGGGTTCGATTGTGATCCCGGAAAAACAATCGGGGTGGTTCTAGTCGGTGAGCCAGGAAAAACCGACCGAGTTCGTTGTGAGCTCGTAAAACAACAAGTTTGGTTGTGAGCTTGTAAAACAACCGGCTGTAATCCAAGGGGTTATAGTGAATTCCCAAGTGAGACTTGAGGAGTGGACGTAGGAGCAAGGGTTAGCTCCGAACCACTATAAAAGCCTTGTGTTTGTGATTGTTTGTCTCTTTCTTTTACTCTCATTTCATTCACAGCACATAGCAATTAATTAACCATCTTGGTAAAGCATTAATTAGTCATCCACAACGTTTTAATTGCAAAATTATTTTAAAACCCAATTCACCCCCCCCTCTTGGGTTGTCTATCTGGGCAACAAGTGGTATCAGAGCCTAAACTCTTCTACCCTAAGAGTCAAAGATCAAAATGACAACCCCATTTGGATCTTCCCACATCGAGGGTTAGTCCACCCAAAGACCCCTATTATTTAATGGATCTGATTACTCATATTGGAAGGCTAGGATGAGGATATTTATCCAAGCCCAAGATTATGAGATGTGGACCATCATAGTGAATGGACCATACATCCCATCCATCTATGTAGAGGGTGTCAATGTACCCAAACTAGAAAAGGATTGGGATGACCATGACTTTAGGAAAGCACAACTCAATGCCAAAGCAATGAATGTGCTTTACTGTGCATTAGATAGGAATGAATTCAATAGGGTCTCTACTTGCAATTCTGCAAAAGAGATTTGGGATAGACTTGAAGTGACCCATGAGGGCACGAATCAAGTCAAAGAATCCAAAATAAATATATTGGTTCATAAGTATGAACTATTTAAAATGGATCCTAATGAAACAATCACTTGCATGTTCACTAGATTCACTGACATTGTCAATGGCCTAAAAAGCCTTGGCAAAAACTATACTAACAGTGATCTTGTCAGGAAAATTCTTCGCTGCTTACCAAGGTCATGGGAAGCCAAGGTGACGGCAATCCAAGAGGCTAAGGACTTGAACAAACTTCCACTTGAAGAGCTTCTTGGATCCCTAATGACGCACGAGCTGACAATGAAGCAGCACAGCGAAGAAGAGTCTTCCCATAAGAAAAAGGTAATAGCTCTTAAATCTACATCATCTAACAAGGACTTGTCTTGCAGTAGCAGCAGTGAAGAAGAGAATCATGAGGGAGACGATGATGAGGCTCTTCTCGTGCGCAAATTCAGAAGATTCATCAATCAAAAGAAGACCTTTCATCAGAGGAGAGGCCCCTCAAATTCCTATCGGAAGGATAAAGGTAAGGAAAGGGAAAATGAGGGGATTGGATGCTATGAGTGCAAGAAGCCGGGACACATCAGAGCTGAGTGTCCTCTACTAAAGAAGGGGAGCAAGTACAAGAAGAAGAAAGCCCTTGTCACCATCCTATCGGACTCCGACACATCATCATCCTCATCGGATGAGGAACAAGTAGAAAAGGCCAACTTCTGCTTCATGGCCAATGAAAATGAGGTAACATCCGCACCACATTTAGATTTTACTTTCGATGAACCGTATGATGCTTTCAATGAATTAATGGATGAATACAAAATGATAAACGTTAAAAACAAAGAACTAAAAGTAACTAACCAAACTCATCTCCGTAAGTATGATTCATTAGTTAAGGATAAAGATGTTCTTATCAAAGAAAATGCAGAACTTAAAATAAGCAACCAAATCTTGATACAAAAGAATAATACCTTAACTAAAGAAAATGAAAGGCTGAACAAAGAAACATTAGAACCCAAAAACTATAAACATATAAATGAGAGTATCACAAAAGAACTAAATGATCTAAAAGCAGAAAAACAGACACTAACTAAAGAACTTGAGAAATACAAACCCTTGGTTGAAAAATTTACATATAGTTCTGAAAAATTAAATATGATACTTAATAGTCAACGAGCTGTATTCAATAGAGCAGGTCTAGGATACAAACCTAAAAACAAGCAAAAACTTCTTGGTAACTTCTTTGTTAAAGCAGGAGAAAGTAAAATTAAGAAAATAACCTGTTTTTGTTGTGGAACTGTAGGACATAAAGCAAATGTATGTGACTATAGGAAAGGAAAAACTAAAAAAAAAATCAAAAGGGTATGGGTTCCAAAAGGAACCAACATGACTAACAATGAAGGACCCAAGAAAACTTGGGTACCTAAAATTATATGATCTGCTTGTGTAGGAGTGTCTTGCAGCCAAGGTCAACAAAAATTGCTGGTACTTGGATAGTGGTTGTTCAAGACACATGACGGGTGACAAGGATCAATTCTTCACCCTTGAAGCTAAGAAGGGAGGTGCTGTGACTTTTGGAGACAACAACCAAGGTCACATCATTGGTATAGGTAAAGTACAAATTACCCCTTCTACTTTTATTGATAATGTTAGATATGTTGACGGTCTTAAGCATAATTTATTAAGCATTAGTCAATTATGTGATAAAGGTTATGATGTTATGTTTTAAACCATCACTATGCATCGTAACAAACCCAAATGACAATAGTTTAGTTTTTAAAGGAATAAGACGTGGAAATGTGTATGTTGTAGACCTTGAGGATCTTGCCAAACACAACCCATGCTTAGTTGTTAATGAAACTAAGGACAATGATGCTAGTTGGTTATGGCACCGTAAGTTAGGTCATGTAAGCATGGACACAATATCTAAACTAGTTAAAAGAGATTCGGTGATAGATTTGCCAAAATTAAAGTTTGAAAAGAATAAAATATGTGAAGCATGTCAATTTGGCAAACAATTAAAGAACTCCTTTAAATCTATAAATTGTGTCTCAACCTCTAGACCTCTAGAACTACTACACATGGACCTATTCGGACCAACTAGAACCACAAGCCTAGGTGGAAATAAATATGCTCTAGTTATTGTAGATGATTATTCTAGATACACTTGGGTCATGTTCTTAGCTCATAAGGATCAAGCTTTTTCAGTTTTCAAGAAATTTCATAAAGAAGTAACCAATGCTAGAGATACTTCAGTAATAGCTATTAGAAGTGACCATGGTACCGAATTCGAAAATCATTTATTCGATGAGTTTTGTAGTAAAAAGGGGATAACACACAATTTTTCTGCACCTAGGACACCACAACAAAATGGAGTTGTGGAGAGGAAAAACAGAACTCTAGAGAAAATGGCTAGAACTATGTTATGTGGAAGTAACCTCCCTAAGTACTTTTGGGGAGAAGCCATTAATACTTCTTGTCATATATTAAATAGAGTTTTATTGAGACCTATTATAAAGAAAACACCTTATGAACTTTGGAAAAACAGAAAACCAAAGGTAAACTATTTTCATATCTTTGGATGTAGGTGTTTTGTTCATAATAATGGGAAAGATAATCTAGAAAAATTTGATTCTAAATCTGATGAGGGCATATTCTTAGGGTACTCTACAACTAGTAAAGCATATAGAGTCTTTAATAAAAGAACCCTAGTTATAGAAGAATCCATACATGTTGTCTTCGATGATTCTAGTGATATCTCTTCTAGTAAGAGAGTTAATTTTGATGATGATACGGAAATTCTTGAAGAAAAGATTGACGAGATGACATTACAAGATAACAGTCAAAAATTAATTGAAGATGCATCATCAAGCCAAGAGACTATAGTAGATCATGGGCTAACTAAAGCTTGGAGGTATGCTCACGGGCATCCTAAGGAATTAATTCTAGATGATCCGTCTCAACCTATTAGGACTAGAGCATCCCTTAGGAACTTAAACAATCATCTAGCTTTCGTTTCACATTTTGAGCCTAAACACATAGAAGAAGCTGGAAAAAGATGTAAATTGGATAAATGCAATGCAAGAAGAATTAAACCAATTTACTAGAAACAAAGTATGGAATCTAGTTGAAAGACCTTCTGAATATCCAATTATAGGTACCAAATGGATTTATAAAAATAAACTTGATGAAAATGGAATTGTCATAAGGAATAAGGCTAGACTAGTAGCAAAGGGCTATAATCAAGAAGAAGGTATAGATTTTGATGAAATCTTTGCTCCTGTAGCTAGACTTGAGGCTATTAGATTATTAGTAGCATATGCATGCTCTAAGGACTTCAAACTATTTCAAATGGATGTAAAAAGTGCATTTTTAAATGGGTATATTAATGAGGAGGTATATGTAGAACAACCTCTTGGTTTTGAAAATCATCAATACCCTAATCATGTATATAAATTGAACAAAGCACTTTATGGTTTGAAACAAGCACCTAGAGCATGGTATGAGAGGCTTAGCAAATTTCTATTAGAACATGAGTTCTCTAGGGGTAATGTAGATACAACACTATTTCTGAAAAAGCAAAACAAAGATATGTTATTAGTGCAGATTTACGTTGATGATATTATTTTCAGTGTTACTAACAATCGCCTCTGCGAAGAATTTGCTGATTTGATGCAGAGTGAATTTGAGATGAGCATGATGGGAGAGCTGAACTACTTCCTCGGGCTTCAAATCAAACAGTCTGAAGGAGGCATCTTCATCAATCAAGCCAAATATATCAAGGAGATGCTTAAAAAGTTTGATATGGAGGGGAACAAGTCAATCAGCACCCCCATGAGCTCATCATGCAAATTAGAACAAGATGAATCAGGTAAATCTGTAGATCAGAAACTATATAGAGGTATGATAGGATCTTTATTGTATCTTACTGCAAGTAGACCTGATATCATGTTTAGTGTTTGCATGTGTGCTAGATATCAGTCTAATCCTATGGAATCACATCTAATTGCAGTTAAGAGAATCTTTAAATACCTAATAGGAACTAAGAATATAGGTTTATGGTATTCTAAAGAATCTAGCCTAAAATTAATAAGATACACAGATTCAGACTTTGCTGGATGTAAACTTGATAGAAAAAGTACCAGCGGGTCTTGTCAATTTCTAGGAGAAAACTTAATCTCATGGTTTCGCAAGAAACAAAACTCGGTTGCATTATCTACTGCTGAAGCTGAATATGTTGCAGCCGGGAGTTGTTGTGCTCAAATCTTATGGATCAAACAACAATTAGAAGATTATGGCATTAAACAAGATAAAATACCCATTAATTGTGATAATACAAGTGCCATTAATCTAACTAAGAATCCAATTCAGCATTCAAGAACTAAACATATTGAGATAAGACATCACTTCATAAGAGACCATGTACTGAATGGTGATGTGACACTACAATTTGTTTGTACTGATGATCAATTAGCTGACATTTTTACAAAACCCCTAAGTGAAGAGAGATTTAGTGTGCTTAGGAGGGGATTAGGAGTGATTGATCCATGCTAGTGGTGTTTTCCACTAGTTCATTGATTTTGATGATTAGATTGTGGTTAATTTAGAGTTTCTTTACAATGATCATCAAATCAGATCATAGCTTAGTGATTTTTCCTCATTCGGCACGAACATAGCATGATTTTTAGGTGCGTGCCAGAGTTCGAGACGACTCGAGTAAGTTTCAGAGTCGGCTCGTAAGGGGGAGTCGACTCGCACATTTACGGGAGTCGACTCGAAAACAATGGCAGCAGAGGGGGAGTCGACTCGCATACAGTAAGGAGTCGACTCGAGGTCAACAGGCGCCTAAGGAGAGTCGACTCGCGCATATTTGGAGTCGACTCGAGGTCGAGTCGACTCGCGACTCAGTGGAGTCGACTCACAGTCGGGATCCGACTTTTTAACCCTAACTCCATCGTTTTAGAAAACACTTATTTTCACCGCCGCCACTGTTCAAAACCCTAGAGCCGACTCCTAGAACGTCTCCGGCCGCCCCTAGGTCCTTTTCCCGTTGATCCTTCATCGTCCATTAGGATTTCATACCATTCTAGGTCAACCATGCCTCGCAAAGCCACTGTCCCAAGCCGGAAGAGGCCCCATTCCGCGACCGGTGCCGAGCGGCGTTCCAAGGCTCGGAACGACCCCGTGAGGCCACAACCTCCGGCTCGTTCCCCGCCGAGGGCCGTTCCCTCGAGGCCGTGTGCCGGGAAGGCGGTCTCCACCGGGAGATACGTCGATTTCGACTATCTCTCCCGGGAGGGCTTCACTATAGGAGATAGACTAAGGGCCCAGGGTTTAGAGTACTTTTGTTCCCTAGACCTCCCCACATACCCTGGCCTAATTAGAGAGTTCTATGGTACTGTCTATAGGGGAAATGGGGGAATAGAGGGAACCGTAGCCAGTGTCCCATTGTTTATTTCCGAGGATTTCATAGCCCAAATCCTCCACCTTCCACAGTTAGGGGTGGCTCCCACACACCCCGAAGATAGGACTGAGGCCCTTACGGCCATTCTAGGGCATCCACCCCAGTCCCCTTTAGATGAGGTGTCCGCCAGCTCACTTTCAGTTGAGATGCGGCTCCTCTTGAGCATCATTTCTCGGTCTTTGTTCCCAAAGACCGGACGGTTCGATTTTGTGTCTGAGAGGGACCTAGCCCTCATGTACTACATTCTTCAGGATACCCCCATAAACTTTCCCAAGATGATATATAGATACCTATGTGAGCCACTAGATAGACCTAGGCTCACCCTCCCCTATGGCATGATGTTCACCCTTATCTTTAGGGAGGCCGAGATCCCTATTCCTGAGGGGGAACCCTCTCGCGCATTGCGATGGACAGATCGCATGCGTCCGGGGACCCTACACAGGATGGGGTTTCGGAAGGTAGAGGGGACCTGGGTTAGGAAGTCTTCCACCTCCACACATACCACCAGACATTCCCCTAGTCCTGAGCCAGACTCAGATTATCCTGACTTTCCCTCCACTTCTGCTCCTACCACCTCAGCCGGACCCTCCTCCTCAGCTCCTCAGCCCATGGAGGTCCGGATCGCTCCTGAGCAGCTCCGGGAGTTGCGCCAGGAGATAGTCAGAGACCTGCGGGATGATCTACTTCGGGAGCTCCGGGGTTCAGTGCCTGCTCCCTCTCCTGCACCATCTTCAGCGTTGGTCCCTTCCTTGACAGCCGTGACTGAGATGACGGCCCATGTGCGGGAAGAGATCGACAATGTACGGTTCCTGGTCCAAGCCCAGTTCCATAGCATGAGCGAAGTCTCGAGCACCACTCGGAAGATGCGCGATAACGTCCGACAGGATATGGGTACCACTACTCAGGGGGCCGAGCGCTTGGCGAATGTGCTCATCGACAAGCTGGACACACTTCAGAAGTCGGTGACCGAGCTCGATACGACACATAGCAGGGCCACCTCGGCCATTATCCGACAGCTCGAGCACGTCACCAATGCAGTCACACTACTTGCAGAGCGCATGCCCCGGGGACCCGCATCCTCCTCGAGGAAGCCTTAGATCATTTTGTGTTATTTTGACATGTACTTTTTTGCTTTACTTATTGTATTCTAAAATGTATTTACATACACATCAATACAATGAGTAGACATATTCTCTTCAATTGTGTGCAATTTGATCTCTAAGTGATTGTTTGTTCTGCTTACCTCCTTTTTGATATGATGACAAAAAGGGGGAGAAATATTTAGTAGATATGTAAATGGAATCAACATAAAAGAACTCAAAATGAGAATCAAAAATTAAAACATAATTTGTTCTTAGTGGATTTGGTACCTCGAGGCTCATTATCTCTCTGTTGGGGCTCCTAATGGAGTAATCTCCAGAATCTATTCAAGGGATATTCGGAGATTAGCTGAATCCTACTCAAGAACAAATTGACAGATTTTCCCTCTAAAAACCAAAAATTTCAGTTCAAAAACTTCAATGCATTAAAAGGAAATTCAGAGAATCAAAACAAAGTTGAATGCATATGTTGAGGGGGAGAATCTGAATTTTTAAGAAAGCTAAATCATTAAATATATATAAGCCAAACAATTGATTGCATGATATGAAGGCTTATATAATTCCAAATGAAAGGGGGAGCTTTAATTCCAAAATTTATTGTTTCACACCTTTCAAGCTTGGATAAATTAAATAACCAGACACTTGAATTCATTTATGGATTTTATTTTCTTGTTTATTGAGCAATTCACTTTACATATACTCAATGTTTTGTCATCATCAAAAAGGGGGAGATTGTGGAGTGATTGATCATAACCCTATTTGATTTTGATGAGCTCAAAGCATCTGAGTATATCTCTTGTTTACTAATGAATTCAATTGAGTGTTTCAGTGAAAATCTTGTCTTAAGTGTTTCTAGACTTGGTTCATAATATTTTGGATAAGTTAAGAAGTCAGTTTGAACCAAAGTCTGAGACTCGAGTCGACTCCAGAGTATTACGAGTCGACTCCAAGCGTATCAGAATCACTGGCACGGGCTCGAGTCGACTCCGGATCATTACGAGTTGACTCCGACTGAGAACAGACAGACGAGCAGAAAGCATCAACTCAAAACCTGTCAGCAAGTCGACTCCTGAAGTGCGCGAGTCGACTCCGATGTTTACCGAGTCGACTCCGGAGTAGTATGAGTCGACTCCAAGGAGTTACAGACAGAAAAGTCAGAGAGCGAATTTCGACCCTGAGATTCGAGTCGACTCTTGTGGAACGCGAGTCGACTCCGATGGTTGGTAGGTCGACTCCAAAGAAAGCGAGAGTCGACTCTCAGTGGTTCACAAGGCAAAAGTCAGAGAGCAGTTTTCGGACTCTGAGATTCGAGTCGACTCCGAGATTCGAGTCGACTCCCGCAATGCGCGAGTCGACTCCGAGACAGCGCGACCCCAAAAAGACAGAAGACCGAATTATTGTCTCTGAGAGCCGAGTCGACTCCCAGACAGCTCGAGTCGACCCCAAGGCAGCGCTACACCAAAAAGGCAGAAGGCCATGTTTCGGAAACTGAGAGCCAAGTCGACTCCAGAACAGTCCGAGTCGACTCCAAGACTGGACGAGCCAAAAGACAGAAGATCGGGAGTTTGGGCTCTGAGCACCGAGTCGACTCCTAGGATTGTCGAGTCGACTCGAGTGGGCCAGGTTGAAAATTGGCTCCGTGGACTTCATGGGATGAGCCGACTCCGAAAATGCCAAGTCAGCTCCAGAAGTTGGCGAGTCGACTCCGGGTCAAGTCGAGTCGACTCCCAGTCGAAGAGGCCACTTTAATTCAAATCCGGAACAGTTGCCGAGTCGACTCCAGAAAAGCATGAGTCGACTCCCGCTACAGTCGAGTCGACTCCTGATCGCGCGAGTCGACTCCGACCCCCAACGGACATATTGTCAGGTTGTGCAGAATGTGCAGAACGGGCAGAAAAAGGTGTCTAACGGCTAGTTTCCGTGGGGGATGGCTTAAATAGTCACAGAGGACTGTAGCAAGGCAGAGAAGCACCATTCCATTCAAAGAAATCAAGCATTCATTCTCTGCATACTTGTCTTCAACGAAAAGAAGGAAGAGCGCCATTAACTCCATCCAACTTCCTCTTCCCAGCAATTTAAAGAAGCCTCCTCCTGCATTCAAGTCGACCAGACATTCCAGAGGAGACTCAAAGTTCAAGAAGCCCTACTCTACTCCAACTCAAAAGTGTTTGAGGGCTCTTAACTTCTCTCTAGTTTATATTGTAGCAAATCTGCTTTTTAAGAAGCTCAGTTTTTCTGTTTGTTTCTTATTCTTTCCATATTGTCTTTGCTTGGTTCAATCGGGGGATTGAATCAAGGGTGTAGAGGTTGGTTGGTGAGCCGAGTGTAAAACCAACGTGTAAGGGTTCGATTGTGATCCCGGAAAAACAATCGGGGTGGTTCTAGTCGGTGAGCCAGGAAAAACCGACCGAGTTCATTGTGAGCTCGTAAAACAACAAGTTTGGTTGTGAGCTTGTAAAACAACCGGCTGTAATCCAAGGGGTTATAGTGAATTCCCAAGTGAGACTTGAGGAGTGGACGTAGGAGCAAGGGTTAGCTCCGAACCACTATAAAAGCCTTGTGTTTGTGATTGTTTGTCTCTTTCTTTTACTCTCATTTCATTCACAGCACATAGCAATTAATTAACCATCTTGGTAAAGCATTAATTAGTCATCCACAACGTTTTAATTGCAAAATTATTTTAAAACCCAATTCACCCCCCCCCCCCTCTCTTGGGTTGTCTATCTGGGCAACAAGAGTAGTATAAAAATATTTGTTTGTTACTTAAGACTTTGACAACGACATCTTTTTTAAGTCATCCTTAGGTCTACCGAAAGAAAGCCGACAACAATTTTGGCGCCGTTGCCGGGGAGGCAAGGCGAGTCACAAGGAAGATTCAGCATCCAAGCCGTGATTCAACATCCAACATCTCAGCCTTCCAGTGATCAATGCCCGCATCCGCCTCTTTCTCCATTTCAAAAATCCTCCCAGCAATGATCCCGTGGCCAGCCGGGATGATTATTGCGCATCATCGCCCCCTCCGTGTCTGTTCCGATCCTTAGCACCCCGCGACTATAAGAAGTGGAGGCTCCCGGCTGGAAAGGGAGAACGGGAAAAAGAGGGGGAGAGCTCATGTCAAAAACAGAGGATGCTTTGTTCTTGAAGAAAAAAAAAGGAGAGTGTTCCACCGAGAGGGGTTACTTGTTCCCTTGTTTTCATTTTTTTTTTTACTTTTGTAAACATTTTTCTTTTTATGCAATCTATCATTTTTCTTTTATGCAATCCGTGTTTAAGTTTCAGTTTAATTTCTGCAATTTATTTTATGTATTTTGGAGTCCTTATTTTAATTGCAAAAGCTTTATTTCTTTCCCTTGTTTATTTTTTAGAAAAAAATAGTTCTGCTTACTAGCTCCGGTTGGTTAGAGATTAATCAAATATCCTCAAGAAATTATTTTAAAAAGAAAAAAAATATATATTGCCATGAATCTTAATTATATATTTGAGGACCTTTATGTAATAAAACTTTCTTACAGAGATCAAACATTAATTACAGAAGATCCTTTTTGTGAAATAATATACTGTGAAAGGCTTAACTGCAAAATTCTTTTTTTTTATTGGCCAAACAAATTCGAGTTTTGGGTTTCAAATTTCGGATTTCGAATTTTGGGTCTGAACTAGGTTCTGGGTTTCGGGTTTTGGGTCTGAACTGGGTTTAGGGTTTCGAGTCTGAAATGGGCCCAAGTTGGGTCTACAAAGGGTACTGCCCAACTCGGCTGGACTGGGCCCAAGTTGGCCCCGCAATGGACAGGGCCCAATGTTGGCCCGGTTCAGCCCACGATGGGCTTCTCCTCCTTCCTAAGCCTTTCCCCAAACAGAGAAGAAGGGAGCCGGGAGGAGGAGGAAAGGGCTGGCTGGGTGGCTGGCCTAGGCGGCCGGGGACCATTGCCCGGTTGATGGCCAGCCTGCCGCAGTGGCGGCCGGCGGCTTCTGCGACGACGGGCGTGAAGAAGAGACCAAAAGTGGTCTCGATTTAGGGTCGAACAGGGAAAGAAATCAAGTTATTTGGCAATAGAACGAAGACAAGGAGAAGGGAGACTCATCGGCGGGCAACGTAGGCAGTGGAGAGGAGGGATCTCAGCAGAGGAGCGGCTCGGTCCGGCGGCTAACGGCGGCAGTGCTTTCCAAAGGGGAAGTGGATCTCAAAATAGGGGAAGGTGTGGTTGGTGATGGTGGTTGATCGGGCGGCACGCCAGCCACTTGGGAGGCAAGAGCAGAGGAAGGAGAGGGAGGAGAGGAAAAGAAAGAGAGGGCTCAAAGGTGGTCTTAGGAGGAAGAAGAAAGAGGGTTTTATAGAATTATTTTGCATGGCTTACCGTCGCGATTCTCGCGGCGGTTTGGCGAAATCGACGGCCGCAGAGTGGCCGCGGAGTGGACGCGGGATAGCTGCAGTGCAGCCGCAGAGTGCTCGCGCTACCCCTATGCTCGGAGAAGTCGGAGGGGATCGCGATTGCGATCCCCTACTCTGCCCCTTCCAAAAGGGGCGTTGGGCCTCGCGATCCCCTACTCTGCCCCTTCCAAAAGGGGCGTTGGGCTGAAGTCGGCAGGGGCTGCCGGCTTCAGCCCAGTATCTCCTGCCGGCTTCAGCCCAGTATCTCACATTCTCTGCCCCTTAAGAAAATTTCGCCATCGAAATTTTAGAGATCTAAGCCTTTCTAATTTAAAGATGCTCAGCCCATTAAGTAATATAAATCCAAGATCTCATTCTCCTTGATCAAAATCAGTGTAATAGATAACTTTGGATCAACTATCAAAAATTTCATAAAACTTGCAAGATTAACACTAGATAAGCGACTGACTAAAATCTCAGAATGAAATTATTATCTTGATGCACATTCACTCGAGATCGGATTAGGATCAATTCACAATAGGAATTATTAAAATTAGTTGTGTTTGGGATAGAACTTGAAATGAAATAGATCTCATACACTTATCATGGTAGTGTGCTAATCGCTCAAAGGATAATGACCAACCTTAGAGTCAAATCATTATATGGTAATGTACCAACTCCCTTTGGCCTCCGCGAAATCACCGCAGGCGCATCCGCGGAAGGCGCGGATGCGTCCACAAAAAGATCAAAAAGTCTCTGCTCAAAACTCTATAAATATCCGTTGATTT
The DNA here is from genome assembly GCF_009389715.1 of Phoenix dactylifera. Lineage (NCBI taxonomy): Eukaryota > Viridiplantae > Streptophyta > Magnoliopsida > Arecales > Arecaceae > Phoenix > Phoenix dactylifera. The sequence goes on along the minus strand of NW_024068956.1, from coordinate 65,775 downwards.
CATCTCTTTCGGTATACGAAAAAATAGGAAAAAATATTGGAGACATTCTGAAAAAAAATTTCTTCCTCCTCTTAGCCACTTCTGATTTTTATTTTTGCTCTATCATATTCTATTTTATTCTTTTTCTTTTGTTTTTCGCTGGATCTGTAAGTCCGATCGGATTCGTTTTGACTTCTTCCGAGACGTACCGAAGAAGAATTTGTAGGGTCGTCGTATCTCAGAGGAGGATTGTCGGGAGATCTATACGTGGGGGCAAACACTTCTTTGGAACAGCGTCTACGCGCTTCGACCTGCCTTCAATCAGGCTATTTTCTCTTACTCTTATTTTAAATTTAATATTAGTAGATCCGTAGGATTTGCAACTTTATGATTTAAATATATTAAATTAATAGATTTATTTTGTGCTAGAATAGACTTCTTTTGTGATAAAATGATTTATTTTGATGCCGAAAAAAAATATATTATTTCTTTTAAGAATTTCTATTAATTGTGATTATAGATTTATTTGCTTATTTAGGTGATATATTGCTAACAGATGGCTCCTTGAGAAACATACATAGCCAACCTCGGAGTCAAGCCCTTGAACACGGAAAAGAGAAAATATCAGCTTATAGCAAAATTTAGGTGAAGTAATCTCAATACTGAAGATTACAAGCATAATTACATGCTTAGAGAATAAGTGAATCGGTTGTTCAATTGTCAACAGAGGAAGAATGATTGCATGGATTTTTTGGGGGAAAAACATGGATTCATTTAAAGTAACTACGTGATAGAGACATGATAAAATTACACTCACCTGTAAAGACCTTGCATACCTTCTTCCCTAGCTATTTCTTGAAGCGCATGAAGAACCCCATCGTACCTTCCAAGAGTGCCAGGAGCCTAGATAATAATTTCTCATTAAAAACACAGAACTCTCTAAGCTCACACATGTAAATGGCTACAAGGCATAAAAAAGTATCTGATCTCATATTCCCAAAAATGATGATCATATTCAAGCCATCAGCTTCAACAAATTGCTTTCTTGCAGTTGTTTAGTTACTTATCAAGTACTTTCAGTATTCATTTTTGTTAATTGCATCTAGCATTCATTTAATTGGGACTCAAAGGGAAGGCCTGACCTCATTATGACTTTTGTAATCAAGAATGCCTCCCTTGCATTAAATATTTTATGATTTTGTTCTCAAAACTACAAATAGTACATTTATCAAATCTAATTAACTAATTGCAAATAATACATCTACCGAATATAATCTAACTTATCTAGCATTTTTTGTCCAATCCACCTGGCCAAATTCTCGGCAGGTTTGCGCAAGGAATATTGGCCTGCCAAGTTTTATATTGACCTCAAAATTTTAGGCCTGAGTTGATTTTGGGTCAGGGTCAGGCATGAGCTGGATATAAGTTTATCTTGCCTTGGCTTGCCTTGCCTGCCCAAACAGTTTATATATGATAAATGTATCAATAATTCCTAATATTGTCCTTAGTTTCAACCCTAAAATTGCTTCCCTTATTCCTTCACCTTCTTCCCCTCTCCTCCCACTTTGGCAGCTTTCCCTCTCTTTCTTATATCCCTTCATCCCTTTCCTCCTCTGCCACCATAGACGCACCACTTGTCAGTGACTACCATTGCACCCAAGGTATGATGCGTCCCCTCTCTATCATCTTAATCCTTTAATCTCCATTTCATGGCTCTCCTCTCCACTCCTCGACACCACTCTCAACTACACCCTCCAGTACCTAATTGCTGATCCATGACTCCTCTTTTTCCCAAAACTAAACCACAACCCCAACCTTCCCCTCCCTTTCCCAAACATCACCTTTACCCATATAGGCCTAGCCCCTCCCCCTCCTCAACCCCCGTATTTCTCTCAAAGCAGCCATGAAATGAAGGTTGCCTTTGAGTGTTGAACCTAGGGTTAGGCCATGAAGGGCTCATCCTACCTCAGGCCTATGGTTTAACTGTTTAATAATCAGGCTAGATTTGGGCTATATTAAAGTAGGTGCAAAGTCAGCTAGTTTAGGCTCCCGCCAACTATTTGGCTCTTGACCTTGCACTGTGACCTGAAATGAACCTGGCCCAGCTAAAAAATGTCTAGGTTTATTTGATATGAATGACACAACATACTAGAGTTTCCAAATATTAACAAGTTCATGTGATAGTACATTATACCTTTAGAAGGCACTATACATCCAATATTTGACAGGTAACTATTAGAACGGTGCTTATATACGATATGCCCACCCTTAGCAGTTTTTTGTGTGTGAAACCATCCAGTTGTGATTTATTGGCAAAAATTTTTATAATGATAATATAGTTAATTTATTCATGATCAAATTCCTATTCATGACCTAGAAATGTCAAAACACATGGCACGATGCTGACGGAACTTGGTATATTTCTGCTGCATCTGTAATTGTTTAGTGTTATATATGAAGGTTTTTCTATCTCCAAGTGATATATTTTCTGGGACCAATGTTTCTTTTTCCGTATTGTGACAGGTAGTAAGCAATAAAGCTTTTTGAATTTTGTGTTATTTATGTTGGAGCTTTCATAGGAGGGCTGGCCTATGGATCCTTTCTGCATTTTCGCTTTCATGAAGGTCAAATCTACAATAGATAGAACTTTTTTGTGTTGCTTGTCATAACTTCATACATGTGTATTTGGGTTGTTCCTCTCTGATCCTCAAAAGGGAGGAATAAATTGCACGGTTGATGTAGTTTGTCTTACTCTATTTTAAGGTCTGCCGTTTTGATACCGGATTCTATACCGGTGCCACATTAGCACTGTATCAATATAATACAGAATGAATTTTTTTTTTTACGTATGGAGTATCGTACATTTTCCGTATCAGATATTGGTACCAAACTAAAACAATATAGTATGCTCTGTACTGTTCAATTCGGGTTGGTACGGCAAATTATGCTTTGTTCCATATAACTGCAGATCATAGGTAGTTTGTGTAGCTAACGTAAATGCTTTGTGGCCCAACCCTAGTACCAAGCTCCATCATCACGTGTCGTGCTATCGCTAACTTGGCAACCTAATGTCGCACCACAGAAGGCAGAAAAAAGGTAGATGGGAAGAAGGCTAACAAAAACCAACGCACAGCCTTCCCTGTTTTCTTCGTCCGCGGTGCATTCAAGTTACGGATTCCAGATGTCAAAACGAAAAGCAGGTTCAGGAATAAAAGTGGACGGTTTATAACATCAACAGTCTCATGGATATGAGATCTAGCATACACTGTATAACCAATGCTTTAGAGAAGGCTCTTGCTCATGAACAAGCTTGTCATGTAATTTTGTACTATTATCATGAACATTACAATCCTCGGAAGCAGAAATTTCGCCTGAGGATTCAATGACTGCACATAAGGAGTCTGTTTCTTGTTGGCACCGTCCAAGTGTGCAATCAGTTGAACTTAAAAGATCCATGTTCCAGTCGAAGTTAAGACCAGAACTTGGATTTCTTAAAACAATGATTGCCTCTTTCGAAGTTTTCAATGGTTGAAATGTATAAGTTGAATAATGAGAACCATGAGTTTGTAGAACATTTTCTACTAAATTTACAACATTACCACTAGAAACATCTTCACATTCAGTTGCGACAATACCTCCTTCACTCTAATTAGCAGATAAGTCAGCCAAAGAATTTCTTTCTGCAATGGTGCAGTTATCATCTGTTCCATCCGATCCATTGCTAGTGGGTTTGGTCAGAAATTTCTCCCCAATTGTTCTTTCATATGGGTGTGCCAGATCATTGGAACCTCTTGGCTTGCCACCTTATCGATTCCATAAGAGTCTACAGGCAAATGAGAATCACTGACCTGGACATTTTTACAGATGAAAGAATTAATGACATTCCTATTGCACGAAGCAAACAATAACCTTTTCTTGATTGTTTTCAGAACTCCAAAGTTTGACTTTGCAGATGATGAGAAACAGCTACTGGATGTGAGATTATTGCAAAAATTTTCTCCATTGGCAGATTTAGATTTATGCTTTGTTTGGCCATCAGAATAGCATATGAGATTATCCTTCTGACAAATGTCGTGGTATTTCAAGCTTCCATTGGTATGAAAAATTGCTGGCTGACCAACATAATCCCAGATCCCTGCAACTGCTGATATAAACTTCGCTATACTTACTCTGTTGCTAGGAGCTTTGGTTTCAGATTGTGCATTGCTTTTTGCACGAGAAATAGAGACATCCTCCTTGAGGAAAAATGTATTTGGCTCAAAGGATTGCACTTCCATTGGAACCCACCAATATCTGGTTGAAGATCTATTGCTTTTTGAAGGCCGGCACTGGGAAGCCATTTTCAGAAACCCTATATAGAAGTCTCCTTGACTGCTAAAGAGTAGCAATATCTACACTGAAAAGAATTACAAACACTTCAACAACTCAGAAAAGCACAAGAGTTAATATTTAATAGCAAAGAAATAGTTACAGCACGATAAAGTGGACCATGCGTTCTAATATAACTCTTGATAATTTCGGCATTTGAAGATATCCGAGTAAAAGCCTGCATAGCTAATACCAATATCAATAAATGCATACAAAATGGTGATCATAATGTCTGAAAGAGGTATAAGAAAATTTTATTATTTTACTAAGTAATTACATCACAGCTAGCACAGTGTAATGAAGAGTACCGCACAGGTGATTCCAAAAAAGTTGAATGATAGAACTAATTAACTGGAGGTTTTATTTCTAGAAGACTTGAATCTAGGAGGCCAATTACCCAAGTCAAATCAGCACGCAAGCTCAGAAATTCCAATGAAACCTAACAAGTACGCAACTTCACGTAAACCAGAAACAGCGAGATTAAATCAAAAACTCTGTTCCTCTCGCAGCTCTTGCTTCAAACAGGAATTCTGCATAACCTAGCATCGAAATTCCCCAACACCACTAGCTCAAACACAACATATCATCAAACAGGAATTCTGCATAACCTAGCTCCAAAACTCTCCAAAAATTATTATTTTCACTATCCAATCTAACTCTCTTCAGCTGCGGTCGATCTCGACCGAAATCCGGAACATTTTCTTCGTCGAGAGGACACAGCCTCGGCTACTTTGTGTAAACGTTTTTTTAGAGAGTGTTTTGTTTTTTGAAAACGAATGATGGAGCCGTAGAAGGGTCGTTTTGTAGAGAGGGAACGCGCCTTTCGTTTGGATTATTAAGCACAAGGGTACGGTTGGTGGTGGGTAAGCCCTAAGAAAATGGCTTGGCTTTGCGCCAATGGGAAGTTGCTACGGCTGCTTTTTATTATCAAAAAAATATTTTATATCCGCCAAAATCCACCCTAAACTTGCCCAAATATAGAACTTGTTACAATATATCTACAGAACTAGACTAAAAGTTTTATAAGAATCAGACCTTTTAACATATTTCGCTTATATTTTCTAAGAGTTTGTCTAGGTCTAACCCAAGTCATAGTGTTTGGGCTGTAAATATATATATATATATTCTAACAGAATTTAGATTAGATGATATTTGGTTGATACGGAGTCATACTTAAATGGACGACCCAATTTCGAATTCTACAGGATTTTCAGCTCAACTCCATGGAAGTATTGAAAGAAGCCCGAGCACCAAAGGCAAAGTTAATATTTAGACTCTAATAAACCACCTACCCACCATATTTAGCACACAAAAATTCAGTTTATTAGGCAAACATAATAGCATGCTTATTAAAAAAAGTTATAAATATTTTTTATTATTTTACTTTTAGAATTAAGTTTTGATCTTAGCTATGCCGAGAGCTTGTCTAAGTCCCATCGTTATTACTACCACATTGGGCCAGCCAATTGATCGGAAAACCAGCAAACCAAACTCTAGCCCATCCGGTTTCTTAAAGGATTTGGAAATGCATTCGGATCCATTAAAAAATTAGCTGCTTTTCATGAAGAAAAACCTAAAGTCTTTTTTTTTTGAAATTAGTAATGAGAGCCAACCCATTAAACTCTTACAAAAGAACATTATCAAGCATCAGTAGAGAGAAACAAACTAACCAAAAGTATCATTAAACAAAACTAACAGCTGCAGCTATTGAAGCAACCTAGAGTGAGGGTTCATATTTGACATGGTATACAACCGCCAAACCACCACACAATAATTTGTTGTTGTGTCATTTTGATTCTTTTTTATACTTATTCAGTGTCATTGGGTGAAATTATTTTAAATAGGTTATGATATTTCACAATCAAATAATTTGTATTAAAAAATAATCATTTCAATCTTTTGGAAGAAAATGAAACATACAACATATACTTATGTTATTTTTTGAGTATTTTCAAATCTTAACTATTGTAGTATTACTAATCAATAAGATATTTTTTCCATAATATAAATAATTTCATAGGTGTTAAAATTAATTAATTCATGATTATTTTCTGCTTATGTTATCATCAAAGGGTAGCATAGAATGTCGATCAATGTGTTTAAAAATGAGAATCAAAATAAAAAATTATAAAAATATACATACTTTATATTAATTCTATTTTTATATTTTAAATTTTAAAATATATTTTAATGCAAATCCAATCCCAATGATGGCTTGCAGTAAGACCAATGTCTTGGCAACCCGAATCTTTAGCCAAGTTGGTCTTTGGTCGAGATTTAGCAACCATGCTAAGTTTGAATCCAGTAAGAGATATATTTAGTAAAAGATAATAATAGATATCTTTTTATTTATTTTTCTATAAAATAAATTGTAATAATCTATCATTTTTATGGTATAGATATTTTATTATTTTTGATGAGGATCATGGATATTACATACGTAATAACTAATTAAATTATGATTGTCGTAACTTTTATATTTATTCATATTTTTAAATTTTTTTAAATTTTTATTTCTTCTAAATATTCATTATTATATTGTATAAATGATTCCATAGGTCAATGGATTAATCCATGTTTCACCCACAACTGAGTTGTTGACTCATGACCCAAACACTAACTAGTTAGCATCTAAGTCAGTTTTCAAGATATTAACATGGATGCCCATCTTTGGTAATATTATTATGCCTATATTTTGGTATATGTGACTTACCAATGCAGCTACATAATATAAGCTCAAAATAAAGGAAAATACTTTAGGGTGCCCACCAGTACACATGAAAAGTTTTTTCAAGCCTACTTGATACTAGCTAGGCAAGTTTGTACTCAATCATTTAGCATGTATCACACCGATTCTCTTGAGCCATACCAATTTTTTATATCTTTTAATTGGAGAAATTTTTCGTATATATAAGATAAGTAGACAAGCAACCTAAAAACAACTTTATATATGCCAATTCTCTATAAGTAGACAAGCAACTTTGTATATACCAAATTTCTTATGCCTTCAATGGTGCATTCTATTTGAGGAAGAAATTTTTGATAAATTAACCCACTTTTCTAGGATAGTTTTGCAAGGACTTGTTGTTACTGGAATGAGTATTGGTTCCAATCACTCATTAGTAAACATTGCTCAATGATAGTCAATTTTAAAGACCACGCAATAGCACGTATCTAGTAGGATAGTGATTACGGGTATCGATCCACAGGGATTGAGGTACAGTTGTTTTCTTAAAAATAATGCGAAAGAGAGAGTTTGAAGACTATTAAACTAAGCAATTTAATAAGAAATGCAATTGAAATGAGATCAGTTTGAGGGAACCTAGGGCAAGAAATTCACCACTAACAAAGCAACAAGAATTAATTGTATTTTAATTTATTTTTGGATTAACATGCAAATTGGCTACAAGCCTAATAAGCATTCAAATAAAGTTTCACGAAAGTAATTTAGGAGCATCCATCTTCGGTTGGCATGAAATGTCTACCCTAAACTAATGTGGCAGGACACTGCATCTTCCCTAAGCATGGGTGATCTTTTATTAACTTCGTGGTCATGAAGAACAGTTATATAAACTTCACATTTAAAATCACAGAAATTAAACGTGAGATAAAAGAAAATATTCATTAAGAACAAAATAAAGTTTATACAACTCTAAGAATAGAAATAAAAAATGCAAAACCCTTGGCCCTTCGTTAGAGCTGCATCCAGCCATAGAGAAGAACTCAGCCTTCCATGAAGAGTTGAACAGTGGCAGCACCGAGAGCTTCCATTTCTTCTTTTCTCCCTCCTATCTCAGATTCTCTCCTCCCTTCTCTGTCTCTGTTGGATTCGGCCTCCTCTACCGAGCTTGATGGGATCAGCCCCGGTGGGGAAGAAGGAATGCATTACCAAGGAGAACTCTCCTCCTTTTATAGCCTCCCTATTCTCTGTTATCGTGCGGAGGATAGGCTTCCCGAGTGAAGAGATAAGGGTGGAGGAACGGCAACAGGCGAGACGCGTAGAAGATTTGATTCGGGCGCTGGAAGCAAAGATTGCTTGATCTGATCCTCACGGGTAGTTCGGAATCCACTGATGCTCGAGATGAAGCTCCCAGTTCTGTTTCCGTGAAGTCTGGGAAGTGATGAGCTACTGCCGTTTCACCGCAGAGGAGATGCATATAAGTTTTGCTGGGAGCGAGCGAAAGAAAAAATGGCACGGGATGCTAAGATTTGGTCGGTTGGCTTGATTCGAAAGAGGAGATCCAGGAGATAATCTATGGAATCAGTCTAAAATGATGGGAGGAAGTTGGGACTCGTTGGATTCATCATGGTTGGGTGGATAGGCTGGCACTCTAAGGCTCTATTCCGAAACAGGGGAAGAGGATGAATGTTTGATGGCTGGGGGCTTACCCGTGGAGGGGGTGAAGCTGGCTTCATGCGGATGAAGGATGAGATGAAGATGAATCTATTGGATGCAGGGGATGCCATGAAGCTCGGGAGAATAACGTGGAAGGATGGAGCTGTTCCGGAAGCTTTGGAGATGAGGACACGGGAGGAATGCGGAGAACATGGGATTTGGGCGGTTGCCGGCTTGGTTCTGTTCGTGGGACACTGAAGATGATGAAGCGTGGATGCAGTGGGTGAGACGTTGGGATCTCGGCTGGGAGGAGCTGGATCTTATCGCGGAAGAGGAAGAGAATCCACGATGCAGGGGATTCGAATGGAAGAGCGCTGAGTCGGATGCGTGGGAAGATGAGCTGAGACGTTGGGGATTTCATGGGATCAAGCCAGAAGAGAAGGACGATGAAGTTAATCCAAATGCTGGGAAGGATTCGGAAGAGGAGGAAGGTTGGATTCTGTGGTTGTGGATGTTAATCCGAATGGGAGGGAGTTTGGCAGTTGAGATGAAGCTCGCGATGGGAAGACTAGGCTTTGTTCCTTGTTCTGTTTTGGGTCCGAATGAAGGCTTCGGATTAGGAAGGGGCACACGGCTTCATTCTTTGGACACGGGAGTGGGACTCTTAGCTATGTAAGATGTCGGAAGATGCATGACTTGGGATGGCTGTGGCTCTGGGGATGGCATGCAAACGAGCTGAAGAGTGGGTTTGAGAGGATCGCGGAGGCTCTATTCTTTGGACGCGGAAAGGGAAACTAAAGCTTGAACGTGAGATTCAACGTGGAGTAAGGGGAGAAAATGTATGAATTCGGGACAGCCATGTTGAACCGAATGTTAAGAAAGAAATAGGAGAGTTGGGATAAATGGCGGTATCTGAGAGGATCTGATTTACGGGGTGCATACAACTTGGGTTCAGAGATCATTCTAAATGAATTTGACTTGACCTGCATACATTAGACTCAACCAATAATAATAATAATAATAAATCAAACTTAAATTATTTTTAACACTTTATTAAAATGCAATGATGAAAGGAAACATATTTTCTCATGTTTAAATACGTGCATTAAAATAATGATAAGTACTATGAGAAAGAGATTAATTTATGCATTATTTAGCACTTATCACTCAATTCACCCAGATATCAATCAGATCTTGTACGTGCTCAATCAGTTACACACTTTCCCATCCCCAGTGAATTAAATGATCATCGGAAGTGGATTTTAACAACCTAGAACCTTACCCGCATTGGCCAGCTAGAGTATTATTTATATTCCTTAGTCCTGATATCATTATCCAAGTTCTTCCTAGCGCATAATCGATATGAATTAAATATATGCTTGTATGGATCCTTACATACTCTTCCTACTTAAGCTTTGACATCCTTTCTAAGCTTAAATCCAATCACAATACTATCATCGGTCCGTGGTTCCAAAAGAAACCATGTTGTAGTGTTCCCTAATCCATACAGGCATAAGTTAGATATAGTCTGATATCATTTCGTTACAATCCACAATCTTACAAAAGAAAAAGCAAGATGGAAGGTATTATTTTGAGTTTCTTAGTTCTGTGTAAGTACTCAAGATATCTATAGCACATAACTGATGTAGGACCAAAAAAACACCAGTATGGATCCTCTCATGGGTGATCTATAATTTTTTGCTATCTAATATACTCATATTTTTGCATATTTTGTTTGAAGGGACGTATATATAATTGTAATTACCTCACATGGAAAGCATAGTTGCCCGCCAATTTGGACTGTAGCAAAAGCCTATAACATTGTGGATGAAGTGAGGGAGACAACCATGAGTTCGCATGGACAGAGAGTAATAATCCAGCTTCATTTTGGCACAGCCTTGCGTTAATTTTAACGAACTAAGTCTTGATCTACTAGGCATCCTGGGTTGGTGGCCTTGCCCCTGAATGTCCTCTGACCTTCAGATATTTAATTTTTCCTATCTTAGTTTTATGAGGAACCCAACCTTTAATTCATCTAAGATTGGCATGTGATTGTAAGAAAATATATTTAAGTCATTTATGAGGTGCATGTTGAATCAAACTCAACTTTTCATTATGCACAGCTCTTAATTCTTCTTCAACTAGAATCAAGTATCCAAGTGATGGACTCTAGATTTTCTTCTCGTGAATATGGAAGGCTGATAAGATCAGATCATGTCGCCTGAATTAAATGTTGTCCCTCTCCATTTATATTCATTTTCTTTAATTTTTTGAATTAGGTTTGATTGTTTCACTCCATTCTTCGCTAAATAAAGTCTTCTTAAGCAACTTCGCACCAAATGTCTAATAGTAACTTGAAGGCATAGTTTCATTAGGCTGCTTCTTCTGCACATGATTTGGTTACAATATTGTAGTGTACTTCTTTGTGATAATTACAAGAATTGTGACCATACTTATAACCATCTGGCCTTATGTGAATTATTTGGAATCAACAAACAAATGTCTGCACAGAAAGAAAAAGAAAAAAATGGGGACAAAATAGAGACATACAATTCAAAGAATTAACTCATGGCATAAATTGAGGGACCAAATTTTCACTATGTTGGTTATTTATTCCTTTGACCTAATTGCTGACAACTAGCAACTACCCAGTGATTGGGATGGTCAAGGACTCTGTAAAACTAGTGATAGCTTCCACTGAATTGTCCAAAAAAAAAGCAGGAGTATTCAGCAATGAGGCCGAGGTTGTCGCAATTGCCAGAATACTACCTTCGTGCTTGCCCCTCGCTATAATGGCGTACCCATTCGGCATAACATGTGGGACAGCTGTGGAACTTTAGGAACACTGCAACCAAATGAATGACCATGTTGTGTGATAGCATCCGCATAGGTTGTTCCATCTGATACTAAGGAGTAAAGAGAGGCCACCATGCATATACTAGAACAAAATTATTTGGAATGTCAAGGTTGTAGGCTTCCATAGCAAATTTCTTTTCCATATGGGTTGTTCCATCTAATGATAAAGAGTAAAGAGAGGCCACCATGCATATACTAGAACAAAATTATTTGGAATGTCAAGGTTGTAGGCTTCCATAGCAAAAAAAATTTCCGTATTGGTTGTTCCATCTAATGATAAAGAGTAAAGAGAGGCCACCATGCATATACTAGAACAAAATTATTTGGATTGTCAAGGTCGTAGGCTTCCATAGCAAATTTATTTTATTTAGTTTTACTTAGTTAAGGTAAGCTTTTGCATTATTAGAAATGGCATCAGAGCATATCTGGTGTATGATCCATGTGGACTAGAAGATACCGTAGCATGGGTGAACTAATCATAGACCGATCGTGGTATTTGTAATTGGATCTAATTGAATTTGATTGGATTTAAACCTTTAACTTGGCGAGGATATCGGGGTATAAACGGGAGGAGGGTAATAACACCTTCCTTTTCTGGTGAGAACCTCAGTTAACTCGTTTCAAGTATTTCCTTCAAATCCTTAACGAAAGAGTGACGTCCTTGACTCAAAAGTGCATTTGAGAATAATGGATCCCCAAGGGGATACAATTGGATCCTTGGCTCCAACCTTTTCTTGATAGAATTTATCTTGTGTTCAGCTTTAAAGCAAGCCACATAAAGATTTTAACTTACATCTTGGCATGCTGCAGCTGGGATGTGGGTGAGCGAAATTGAGAAGATCAAGAAGAGATTGAAAACAAGACCATCCAAAATGGATCCAGGTAATTGCCTATATACTTTCAGGTAGTGGGTTAGGCATAGTCTCTTATGCCTATAAGATTGAAGCCCATCCTCTTGTAATAATTCTGATTGAAGGCTTTCTCTATCAAATATCAAACTTTCAAACCCCTCTTCAAGCTGCACATCATCCCTTTCCTTCCGCTCCACTTCTCTCCTCAACTTAAACAATAAACTCAACACAAATCTAAGACACGTATCACAACATCTTTCTCAACTCATACTTTTTTTATCCCTTTGATCCAAACTTGAACTGAACGGATTGGATTTCTAAAATTGGAACAAAATGTGATACAATCTTGACAACGGTGTGTGCGTCTGTAGATACTAGCATTTCTGTGTGTGTGTGTGTGTGTGTGTGTGTGTGAAGAGCCCAATAAGGTGTCAAGCATACTTTTTGGGAGTCAAGATCTACCAAGATGGATTAATCAATTCATAATGGTTGATGCCATTAGAGTGAGATTTGAAAAAATGTACTTGGGGTCTTTGTCCTTTTTGACTGAGAATTTAAAAGGAAATAATAAAAAAAAAGTATATGCACTAAAATGCATATTAACCTCTTTATTTATGTAGCATTCCTTTGCCATATATATGCAAAAATATGTAAGTTTATATTTTCCAATTCCATATCATTGCACATAAATTATTTGAAAATGATGATTAGAATAAAGCATCCAAATATTTTTTTCTAAGCAAAACAGTGAGGATGCGACACCTGTCACTTCCGTTGATAAAAGCATCGAAAGAAAAGTTTCAACATATAGCAAATGTAGAGAAGCTTCTAGGAATATTTTGCTTAAGCAATTCACTCAATTACATCATTCAAGTCCTCAATAACTAAACCATTTAAATGGTTTCCAAGCATTTCTATTTATTCTAATAGCCCATATTTCTACTAATCTTTCATGCATGATGCATCGCAGAAACATCAAGTCTACCTAAACGATACATGGCGGAAGCATTACAAATTTGCAACAACTTAGTTGCGTCCTCTGTGTGCTCGGTTTCTCTTGGACTTTGGCCTAGCAGAATTTATTGTTATAGTCATATAAATCCAATCACATATCATGTCAATGAATCGGATATAAGCATACCTTGTGCTCTTTTTGAGCATCACTGCGCTAAGAAATCCCCAGAAGCCAACCACAAATCCCGGACTTAAGCCAACATAAAGCCATATCATTTCTGAATCATTTTCATCCTGTTTTTCTTCTGTTGGACCTTCTACAGGTTCATCGCCGGGGCATTTTTCTGGTAGTGGTTGTCCACAAAGATACTGATTGCCAATATACATGGATGGATCATTCAAGGTTTGAAGTTGGTTGCCAGATGGAATTCTTCCTGACAGATTGTTGTAAGTCAAGTTCAGGTGCTCCAAAAAATTCAAATCTGCGATGCTTGTAGGAATTGTGCTTGATAGGTTGTTCATCGACAGATCAAGTGACTCCAACTGCCTCATGGCACCAATATTTCTCGGAATCCTTCCTGTCAAATGATTCTCCGATAAGTTCAAGGAATAAAGCCCACTAAGGTTCATAAACTCCTCAGGAATCTCTCCAAAAATATTGTTGTCTGAGAGGTCTAAGCTTGTCACAAGTGAAAGTACACTAGTGAATGTGAGTTCCAAACCTTTCGTACTTATCTGGATATTCTCAATGTAATCGGAGGCCATATATCCATCAAAGATAGGTTTGCCCCCATTTGGAATCATAATCATGGCTGTGAAATTACCAAATAATGGTGGCAAAATTCCAGAAAGCTTATTGTCAGCAAGATCCAACACTTGAAGAGAAGCAAGGAGTGACAGTTGCTTAGGAATATTACCATCCAACATATTTGATCGCAGACGGAGAACCCTTAATGATAAGAGGCTCCCTCCAATCCATTCAGGTATGCTACCTGACAACTTATTATTGCCAAGATCAATAAGAGTCAGTTGTTTGCACTGTTGCAAGGACAAAGGATTTTTACCAGAGAAGTTGTTGTCTCTCAAATGTAGTGATATGAGTTGACTGAGAGATCCCATTGAGCTAGGAATGCCTCCTGACAATTTGTTATCTGAGAAATCAATGACTCTCAAAAGAGATAAATTGTTCCAACAATTAGGGACAACTCCTAATAAATCATTATCGGTAAGATTGAGAAGTGTTAAATTATTTGCCTCACAAAATGCTGATGGAATGCTGCCATTGAACCTGTTATGTGCAAGAAGCAGAATGCCAAGATGGCCGACACCACCACCCAAGGTTGGCGGAATAGGTCCAGAGAATAAATTGTTGGATAGATCTATTAATCCTGGACTCTGGGTGGGGGGTAGAGGTTCAAAGCTTGGTAGCTTTCCTTTCATATGATTATGAGAAACATTAAGAAGGGATATTGGCGCACGCACGTTCCAAAACCAATCAGAAAAATTATCTGATATTCCTGCACTGGATATGTCCAGTGCAGAGAAATCAGTCTGGTTCCGAAGCCATGGAGGGAATTTGGGCCCCAGTGAACAAGACGCCATGCCGATGTAGTTTGCTTTAAATGGAGGAAGCCAATCTTGACTCACATTTACTGTCAATGAGTTATAAGACAGATCCAAAACTGATAAGCTTGTGAGGTTGGTGAAGTGGGCTTCAGTCAGTGCACCTGCCAAGAAATTTGCTGTGAGATTCAGATAAAATAGGGCAGATAACTACCCCAATGATGCAGGAATTGAACCGTCCAATGAATTAAAACCAAGATCAAGATAGTCCAAACTTTGGAGTGCTCCAATCTGATTGGGCAAAGGACCGCTAAGATTGTTCTGTTGCAAAGTAACATACTGTAATCTGTTGGTGCTGCATCTCGAGAAACCTTCCATGAATCCTGCAATATCTCCACCTATATTGTTTTCAAAAGCAATAAGGCTGCTCAAGTTGCAGAGGTTACCCACTGTTCCAGGTATCTGCCCGTTGATAAAATTCTGTGATAAAGACAAACTGGTCAACTCACTGAGATTCCCTATAGTTTCTGGAATCTCCCCACTAATTTGATTGCCATCCAATGCTAAAGTCTGCAAATTTGTAAGCCTCCCAATGGTCTTTGGTATTTCACCACTGATACTGTTTCTGATGAGGGCCAAGGACACCAAGCTTTTGAGATTCCCCACAGTTTCTGGTATCCGCCCACTGATACCGTTCCCTCTGAAACCGTTCCCTCTGAAACCGTTCCCACTCAAATCTATTGACTGCAAGCTCTTGAGACTCCATACCATTTCTGGGATGTCTCCACTGAAGTTGTTCAATACGAGATCTAAGACTTGAAGCTTTTTGAGATTCCCGATGGCAAGTGGTATATTCCCATAGAAATTATTTAACCCAAGCTCGAGAAGTTCAAGGCGGCTAAGATTAAACAGCCAATCGGGTATGCCTGATGCAAAGTTGTTCCGAAAGAGATCAAGCGTAGAGAAGTGAAATTAACATGGGGTAGTGTAGAGGGAAGGCTAGAAAGAGCAGCACCAGACAGATGCAAGACAGAAAGAGAAGGGAGCATATTGATCACATGAATCCAGTTGGATGCTTTTGAGAGGTTGATATTGTGATAAAAATTAATGGCACGCGGTTTATTGAACTGTGTGCTCGTTTGAATTGGAAACGCCCAACGGGTGTTTTTTTGGATTAAATGGGCACACGCCAGCGGGCGCCAACTGGCGTCCGCTGGCACACGTTGCCCAAGTTCGCGTGAAGAGCGCGGACGTTGCCGAAAAGACCATTTTGCCCCCATTAAAAATCCCTATATAAACCCCTCTATTTCATCTCTTTTTATATACGAAAAATTACAGAAAAATAGTAGAAAAACTCTGGAGAAATTCTTCCTCCTCTTAGCCACTTTTAATTTTTGTTTTAATATATTCAGTTTATTTTATTCTTTTCATTCCGCTCTTTGTTGGATCTGCAAGTCCGATCGGGTTCGCTTTGACTTCTTCCGAGACGTGCCGAAGAAGAAGTTGTAGGGTCGTCGTATCTCAGAGGAGGATTGCTGGGAGATCCGTACGTGGGGGCAAATACTTCTTTGGAACAGCGTCTACGCGCTTCGACCTGCCTTCAATCAGGCTACTTTCTTCTACCTTTATTTTTAATTTAATATTAGTAGATTTGTAGGATTTGAAATTCTATGATATAAATTTATTAAATGCATAGATTTATTTTGTGCTAGAATAGTTTTATTTTGCATTAAAATAGAATTATTTGGATGCCGAATAATATACATGTATATTATTCCCTTTAAGATTTTCCATTAATTGAATTTATAGATTTATTTGTTTATTTAGATGATATATTGCTAACCATCCCAAGAAGTATTTTATTATTTTTTGTTAGTAATATATAATTCATGAAATTCTTTATTGCAATTGTGGCATATTAGATTTTAATTACAATAATCATTTTTGCTAGTACATAATCAATAATAAATTATTCTGAAAAATGTAATAATTTGTTTAACCTTCAAGAGGTTTATTATACCTCCATTTGGACTCCTCAAGGAGTAATTTTCAGATCCCATTCAAACGAAAAATTCGGAAATTGGTTGATACATAATAATTAATCTATTGAATTGACTTATTAAGATCTCAATCAATTATTCTAATAAAGAAATAAATCTTATAATTCATTGAATTGACTTATTAGATCTCAATCAATTATTCTAATAAAGAAATAAATCTTTTAATTCATTGAATTGACATCTTAATTACTGTTACGGGGGAACTCAGCCACCATGCCCCACGTGACCGGCACGCGCGCCCTAGAAGATTACAGCTGCCCCTTGGTCCAGTAACCCGACCCCGAGTCGGATATCTTCGGCCTCGCAGCCCGACCCCGAGTCGGATATCTTCGGCCTCGCAGCTCGACCCCGAGTCGGCTGCCCCTTGATCCAGCAATCCGACCCCGAGTCGGCAATCTCTCGACAACGACAGGCTGTTCCCCTGAAGCACGCCGCGACCCTCTGCTCCACTACTCCCTACAACGGTCGTATCCGGCGCTGCTCCACGATCTCCTGTAACAGCCGTACAAAGCGGAGCTCCACTATGCCCTGTCATGGCCGTACCCAGCGCTACCCCACGACGCCCAGTAACGGCCATGTCAGTGGCAACTCCATCGTGCCACACGATGATCAACCCCCTAGAAGGACCCCCCAGCCTGGTATATATGCGGCTGGGGGGAGAAGGGGGGAGGTAAGCAAGAACTTCCAGTGCACTCTCCTACTACCTGCAATTATCTCTCCTTCTCCTCCAATCTCCTCTGACTTGATCGTCGGAGGGCCCCCACTACCCCAGTGGTGGTGCGAGGCTTGCTTGCAGGTTTTCTGGTGGAAAGTGGAGCGTAATCAACACCAACCAAGGCGACTCAGACGGAACCCCGTTCACACCGCTGTGCCAATCGTTCTCGGTTTGGACCACCAGCAACAGTTGGCGCTAGAGGAAGGGCCCGAATCTCAGAGCGATCGTAATGGCACGGCGAGGTGGTCGTGGAGCTTCCAATGCCTCCGGTCGCGGGGCTTCTCGCGCCTCTGGCCGGGAGGCCGCTGCGTCTCCAACACATTCTCAGCAACACTCCACCGTTCCACCCCCCATTCAGATGGTCGAAGCCGCTCAGTTCGACCAGTTAGCCCAGCAGGTTCGCACCCTCGCGGAGGCGGTGCAGAACCTGCAGGGTGTGATGTCTCGGGCGCCGCAGCGGGCCCAGGAGCCGCTGCTCCCTGAGCGCTCACCTGTCCTCCTTAACCCGCGCTCCTTCCTCTCCCATGGGGAGGAGCGCCGGCGCGAGGAAGATTCTCGAGCACGGTCCATTCTGCCGGGACCTTCCCATCGGAGCTGCGCGGGGTATGAGAGGCAGGCCCGGGCGCGTTCCCAGACCCCCAGTCCTCAAGGAACCCGCGCTCCAGTCGGTCCCCCTCTCGGTGCTCCTTGTCTCCCACCCATCGGTCGCGCTCCCTGGACCGGCGGGTGGACGATCTCCACCGACAACTCCAGGTCCTGAAGGGCCACTCTAAAGATCCCTTCGCCGACTTAGAGATCTCCTCCCAACCGGCGCTTGCCTCGAGGATCCTGCGGACCCCGAATCTGCCGGGGTTTAAAATGCCGGCGATCGAGCCCTATGACGGGGCGGCGGACCCGCGGGATCACATCGAGAGTTTCAAGACCCTTATGCTCCTCCACGGAGCATCAGGTCCTCTCCTCTGCAAGGCTTTCCCGGCGACCCTCCGTGGCCCGGCAAGGGCGTGGTTCGCCGGCTTGGAGGCTAACTCGATCCAGTCCTTCGATCAGTTTACCCGCCTCTTCATCACCCATTTCGCCGTCAGTAGCCGGCGGCGACTGGTCTCCGACTCCCTCTTTGATGTCCGGCAAAACGAGGGAGAAAGCTTGCGGGATTATCTTACCCGCTTCAACAAGGCTACGCTGGAAGTCCGGAACCTGAGCCAGGAGGTGGCTCTTTCAGCCCTGAAGCGTGGCTTCCGAAAGGGCAGACTCACCTTCTCCCTGGACAAACGCCTGCCGCGGAGCTTCCCGGAGCTGTTGTCCCGGGCGAACCAGTATGCGGACGCCGAGGAGGCGGCCGCCCACCGGAGCAAGGAGGCCGCCGAGATCCCTCCAAAGCTCGGGAAGAAAAGGCGAAAAGAGGCACGCCAGGGGAGGAGCCCGACGCCTCAACGTCGGCGCAGAAGCCTGTCGCCGGCGAGGAACCACGGCGCCCCACGCCCTCGTTCTCCGCCCCGACGTTTCAACCGGTACACTCCTCTCCTGACTCCCCGGGCCCAGATCCTCATGAAAATCAAGGGGCGGGAGGACCTCCCGGTCCCGAGACAGATGAAGAAGATCCCTGGGAGGAGGCCCTCTCGGGCGTACTGTGAGTACCACCGGGACCACGGCCACGACACCGAAGACTGCTTCCAGCTTCGGGACGAGATCGAGGCTCTCATCCGCCGAGGGCGTCTCGGTCGATATGTGAACGACCGACGTCCCCCCGCAGACTCGCGTCCGGCCGACCCGGCCCCTCCGGAGCCTCGGGAGCAGAATCGACCCGTCGCGGGCGTGATCCATACTATCACTGGGGGCTGCCCCCGGCCCGAGAGGAACGCGGGGGGCTCGACTGAAGCATCAGGGGCAGCCGTCGCAAAGAGGCAGAAGGTCGGTAATGTAATCACTTTTTGTGATGAAGATGTAAAGGGGGTTCAGACCCCCCACGATGACGCCATGGTGATCTCCCTCACTATGGCAAACTATGATGTAAGGCGTGTTCTTGTGGATAGTGGAAGCTCAGCAGATATTTTGTTTTACGAGGCCTTCCAAAAGATGAGCTTGTCCAGACAATTGTTGCACAAAACATCCACCCCCCTCATAGGATTCACTGGTGACGCTATCTCGGCCGAAGGTGTCGTTGAGCTGCCTGTGACTGCGGGCGTTGCACCCGCAGAAGCCACGGTGCGGCTCGGGTTCTTGGTCGTCCGTGTTCCCTCGGCCTACAACGCTATCCTCGGACGACCCGGACTGAACGCCCTTCGCGCGGTGGTCTCTACGTACCACTTGCTCATGCGGTTCCCCACGGCGGCCGGGATTGGAGAGGTCCGAGGTGACCAACCGACCGCAAGGCAATGTTTCCTAGCAACTCTCAAAGGGAAGAAGCCCGTAGAAGCCTTAAGTGTCGAGTCCCTCGACGCCAGAGACGAGGTGGCCTTGCGGCACGGGGAGCCGGCCGAAGGTGTGATCGAAGTTCCCCTCGAGGAAGGTCGCCCGAACCGGACGGTCCGGGTCGGCACCAATCTCGACCCGGGAGCTCGGGCTCGGTTGGTGGAATTCCTCCGAGCCAACGCCGATGTATTTGCCTGGTCGGCGGCCGATGTACCTGGGATCGACCCGGAGGTCATTTCTCACGCCCTCAACGTCGACCCAACCCACCGACCAGTAAAGCAGAAGAAGAGACACTGTGCCCCGGATCGGATCCGAGTGGTCGACCAGGAGGTAGACAAGCTCTTGGAGGCAGGATTCATAAGGGAGGTCAGCTACCCCGAATGGCTGGCAAATGTCGTGCTTGTCCGGAAGGCGAGCGGAAAGTGGAGGATGTGCGTCGACTACACCGACCTGAACAAGGCATGCCCCAAGGATAGCTTTCCGCTTCCGCGGATAGACCAACTGGTCGACGCGACTTCCGGATATCAGCTGCTGTCTTTCATGGACGCCTTCTCCGGCTACAACCAGATAATGATGGCTCCACAGGACGAGGAGAAAACTGCCTTTATAACAGACCGGGGGCTGTACTGTTACAAGGTAATGCCCTTCGGTCTGAAGAATGCTGGCGCCACTTACCAGCGCCTCGTCAACAAAATCTTCAAAGAGCAAATCGGCCGGAACATGGAGGTGTACGTGGACGATATGCTGGTGAAGAGCCGCCATGCAGACCAGCACATCGCGGATCTGGAGGAGACTTTCGCCACCCTGCGGAAGTTTCGCATGAAGCTGAACCCAGCGAAGTGCGCCTTTGGCGCTTCGGCCGGGAGGTTCCTCGGTTTTATTGTCAACCAGCGGGGGATCGAAGCCAACCCTGACAAAATCAAGGCCATCCAAGATATGTCCCCTCCGACCAAAGTGAAGGAGGTTCAGGAGCTCGCTGGGAGGGTCGCCGCGCTCGGACGATTTGTGGCAAAATCGGCCGAACGCTGCCAACCTTTCTTCAAGGTGTTGAAACGCCCGAAAGACTTCCTCTGGACGGCCGAATGTCAAGCAGCATTCGACCAGCTCAAGGAATACTTGGCGTCTCCTCCCCTGCTGTCCAAGCCGCAAGAAGGGGAGATGCTCTACCTCTATCTGGCGGTCTCCCCAACCGCAGTCAGTGCGGTACTGGTTCGGAAAGAGGCAAAGCTCCAGAAGCCTGTGTACTACATCAGCCGGGTCCTACGGGATGCCGAGACGCGGTATACGAAGGCTGAAAAGATCGCCTTCGCGCTGCTGACCGCGACCAGGAGGCTTCGCCCCTATTTCCAGGCCCATTCTGTCACCCTCTTGACCGATCAACCGCTACGGCAGATCCTCAGCAATCCTGAGAATGCGGGACGGCTGGTGAAGTGGGCAGTAGAACTTGGTGAGTTCGACATCCGCTACCAGCCCCGACCCGCCATCAAGGCCCAGGCGCTCGCGGATTTCCTCGCTGAGTGCACGGTGCAGGAGGCGGAACCTAGGTCGCCGGAAACACCTAGCCTCGACCTCCCGATTTGGACGCTTCACATCGATGGGTCGTCGAACCCCGAAGGTGGAGGGGCCGGGCTGGTCCTCACCAGCCCTGATGGAGTGATAGCCGAGTATGCCTTGAGGTTCGAATTTCCAGTGACCAACAACGAGGCGGAGTATGAGGCCCTAGTCACGGGACTCAAACTCACCAAGGAGCTCGGCATCCGGCGCCTGAAGGTCTTCACCGACTCCCAGCTGGTGGTCGGGCAGGTCCGTGGGGAGTTCGAAGCCCGGAACCCGACCATGCAGAATTACGTCCGGAAGGTGCAAGCACTCATTCCCGACCTCGGCAGTGTCGACATCCAGCAGGTCCCGAAAATGCCAGGGCCGACAGGCTGTCCTGCTTAGTGAGCGCAGACGCGCACAACTTGTCGAGGGCGATCTACCTGGAGACCCTGGATGCCCCGAGCATCGGCGAGGCTGGAGCGGTGATGGCGATTGACCCGGAGCCGTCTTGGATGGACCCGCTTGTCGCCTACCTCGCCGAAGGGATCCTTCCTGAAGACGAAGATCAAGCTCGGCGACTTGTTATGAAGTCCGCCCACTACGTACTCAATGAAGGGAGGCTGTATCGGACCTCGTTCACCGCCCCCCTCTTAAAGTGCCTCCGCCCCTCGGAAGCGGCCTACGTCCTCGGCGAAGTCCACGAAGGCGTTTGCGGATCCCACTTGGGGGCTAGGTCCTTGGCGCACAAGATCATGAGGCAAGGCTATTATTGGCCTACCTTGTTAGAGGACTCAAAGGATCATGTACGGAAATGCGACGCCTGCCAGCGCCACGCCAACGTCCAGAGAGTCCCTTCTGTCCCCTTGGCACCAATCACTGCACCCTGGCCCTTCGCCCAGTGGGGAATGGATATCCTCGGACCATTCCCCGTCGCTTCAGCTCAGCGGAAATTTTTGATTGTTGCAATCGACTACTTCACCAAGTGGGTGGAGGCAGAGCCGCTGGCCACTATCACGGAGGTGCAAGTCCGGAAGTTCGTGAAGAAGAACATCATTGTCCGATTTGGGGTACCTCGGGTCCTCATCTCGGATAATGGCCGACAGTTCGACAACAAGCATTTCCGTGACTTCTGCGAGGAGTTCGGAATCGAGCATCGGTTCACATCTGTGTCGCATCCCCAAACCAACGGCGAGGCCGAGGTCACAAATCGGACAATCCTCCAAGGAATCAAAGCGCGAATCGGTCGGACGGGGCAAGCTTGGGTCGAAGAACTCGAGAATGTCCTTTGGGCGTATCGGACCACGCATCGGACCCCTACCGGGGAGACGCCTTTCAGCCTAACCTATGGCACGGAAGCCGTTGTCCCCGTGGAGCTCGGACTCCCCTCACCCCGGGTGGTCGCGCACCGACCCGAGGCCAATTCGCAGCAACTCCGAGGGAACCTGGATCTCTTGGAAGAAGCGAGGGAAATGGCGCAGGTTCGGATGGCGATGTATCAGCGGAGGGTGGCCCGATATTACAACTCCAAGGTCCGACCGAAGCTTTTCAGAATCGGAGATCTGGTGCTAAGGCGAGCTAAAGCATCTCAACCTGCGGAAGGTGGGAAGCTAGCGCCAAATTGGGAAGGCCCGTATAAGGTTCGCTGGGTAAACCGACCTGGCTCCTACCAGTTGGAGGCCCTAGATGGTCGAGAAATTCTAAGGAGCTGGAATTCTGCTAACCTGCGGATATATTACCAGTAGAATGACGATGCCAGAAAGACAGTTCAAAAATGTATAACACTTTGCATTTCAATAATTTCTGGTTACAACGGCGTGCTCGTGTGATTACAAGGAATTCCCAGAGGAGAATTAGGGTGTAAAGAAAGTAAAGAAGAGGTGGAGACTCCGAGGAGCTGAAGATCTGGGATCCCGAAACCTCCATCTGAAGCGGTTGCAATCCCGCCGGAAGTGGGTGCTTCCAACCGGAGGCGCCATCGGCGTCTCACGAAAGAGACGAAGAGCCGGCGCGGATGAAGAAGAAGTGGACGAAGGAGAAGTCCACACTGCCTCCAACCGGAGGCGCCATCCACGCCCCACGAAGAGGACGAGGAGCCGCCGCAGACGAAGCTCCCGCTGCCTCCAGGGGAACGCCACCTCCAAGGGATATTCCGGTCCTCCCCAGTGTTAGGGGAGAGAAGGAATACAAGGGGGAAGAGCATATGGAGGCGCGGTCCCGGATCAAGCACCTGGTGCGGAGCTCAATCGGGAGGCCGAACTTCAAGGAGGGGAGACGTGATCCCGGATGAAACGCCTAGAGCGGAGTTCCGCCGGGGAGAACCTCCTTGTTGATCCCAGATGAAACGGCTAGTTGGCGGAAGTCGCGAAGGGCGCGCCTCCCGTTCCTTCGGCAGGGGTCTCTCAACCATGCGCCGGAGAGGAGGCCCACGATCCATGGCAACCTGAACAGCTCCGGCTTGGCGGGCTCCGTCGCACCTGCACCTATATTTATAGCCAAACTGCGGCCCCCCGGTCATTCCGATACGGGTGGCTCCAATAAATGCGGGCGCATTGAATCCGGAGCCGATCCGGCTCTCAAGGCGTATCTTCCCGCGATTTCCTAAGCGTCATTCTCCTTAATCGCATTTTTTGTGCAGGACACTCCGGGTGGCCTGTATCCCTAGGTCCACGTATCTCCGCTCGCGCCCCAGGCCGCATCCGCCTCGAAGAACGCGCGTATCGCGGCCGCTTAACTGACACTCCTCGCAAGCAGCAACTGGCGATCCGATTTCCCAGGTAACCCCTTAATTAGCACTTAATGCCCATCTGGTGTTCCCCAGGCAACGCTTGGAGAGGAGGAGAAATACAATCGCAGCTGGCCATGGAGAAATCCCGTCGGGCGGCAAGCGACAGGCGCACGACCAGCGAGCGGAATTTTCCGAGGCTCGGCCCTCGGATGCCAGGCTAACCCGATGATCATCCCGGGAGCAGACTAGCCTGAAGCCCCGACCGGTCGCCTCGGCTTGCGCCAGCCTTGGCCGACCAACGAGCGAAATTTCCCGAGGCTCGGCCCTTGGATGCCAGGCTAACCCGATGATCATCCCGGGAGCAGACTAGCCTGAAGCCCCGACCGGTCGCCTCGGCTTGCGCCAGCCTTGGCCGACCAACGAGCGGAATTTTCCGAGGCTCGGCCCTTGGATGCCAGGCTAACCCGATGATCATCCCGGGAGCAGACTAGCCTGAAGCCCCGACCGGTCGCCTCGGCTTGCGCCAGCCTTGGCCGACCAACGAGCGGAATTTCCCGAGGCTCGGCCCTTGGATGCCGGGCTAACCCGATGATCATCCCGGGAGCAGACTAGCCTGAAGCCCCGACCGGTCGCCTCGGCTTGCGCCAGCCTTGGCCGACCAACGAGCGGAATTTTCCGAGGCTCGGCCCTTGGATGCCAGGCTAACCCGATGATCATCCCGGGAGCAGACTAGCCTGAAGCCCCGACCGGTCGCCTCGGCTTGCGCCAGCCTTGGCCGACCAACGAGCGGAATCTCCCGAGGCTCGGCCCTCGGATGCCAGGCTAACCCGATGATCATCCCGGGAGCAGACTAGCCTGAAGCCCCGACCGGTCGCCTCGGCTTGCGCCAACCTTGGCCGACCAACGAACGGAATTTCCTGAGGCCTAACCCTCGGATGCCTGGCTTAGCGCCGGAAGAATTTTCTGAGGCCTAACCCTCGGATGCCTGGCTTAGCGCCGGAAGAATTTTCTGAGGCCTGACCCTCGGATGCCTGGCGTAGCGCCGGAGGAATTTCCTGAGGCCTAACCCTCGGATGCCTGGCTTAGCGCCGGAAGAATTTCCTGAGGCCTAACCCTCGGATGCCTGGCTTAGCGCCGGAGGAATTTCCTGAGGCCTAACCCTCGGATGCCTGGCTTAGCGCCGGAAGAATTTCCTGAGGCCTGACCCTCGGATGCCTGGCTTAGCGCCGGAAGAATTTCCTGAGGCCTGACCCTCGGATGCCTGGCTTAGCGCCGGAAGAATTTCCTGAGGCCTAACCCTCGGATGCCTGGCTTAGCGCCGGAGGAATTTCCTGAGGCCTAACCCTCGGATGCCTGGCTTAGCGCCGGAGGAATTTCCTGAGGCCTAACCCTCGGATGCCTGGCTTAGCGCCGGAAGAATTTCCTGAGGCCTGACCCTCGGATGCCTGGCTTAGCGCCGGAAGAATTTCCTGAGGCCTGACCCTCGGATGCCTGGCTTAGCGCCGGAAGAATTTCCTGAGGCCTGACCCTCGGATGCCTGGCTTAGCGCCGGAAGAATTTCCTGAGGCCTAACCCTCGGATGCCTGGCTTAGCGCCGGAAGAATTTCCTGAGGCCTAACCCTCGGATGCCTGGCTTAGCGCCGGAAGAATTTCCTGAGGCCTAACCCTCGGATGCCTGGCTTAGCGCCGGAGGAATTTCCTGAGGCCTAACCCTCGGATGCCTGGCTTAGCGCCGGAAGAATTTCCTGAGGCCTAACCCTCGGATGCCTGGCCTAGCGCCAGAAGAATTTCAAGAGTCGGGAGTCAGCGAGACGCTACCAAGAGTTAAAAAGAAGAAGGACGAAAGTGAAATGAAGAAACTCTAGTTGCATTAACTTTCATTGTTTCAGGGCTGAGACCCATACAACTTGGCAAAACGCCAACACACAAAGAAAAGAACAAAATACAGAAGGTCAACTTGGAGGAACCCCCGGGTCGAGAACGTCGGGCACGTCCGTAGGGGGTAGGGAGACGGTTGGAGAAGCAGCAGGCAATGGCGCCGGAGGGGAGTCGAGAAGGGAGATCCCACTCAGGTCAATTTCGGGGTACTTAGCCGACACCCTTGCCAGGCCTTCCTCGAAGCCTAAGACAAAGGAGTCGGACCCCGCGTCCGACATATCACGGACGAACTCGTCGGACTGACGATAGGCCTGTACCGCCTCCGACATATCACGGGTGAACTCGGCGGACTGACGATAAGCCTGTACCGCCTGACGCCCGATCTCCGCACTCTTCTCGGCCAGCGTCGCCTCTGCCCGCTCCATAATCTGAGCCTTCGCCTCCAAGACCTTCGCCACAATCCGGTCATCCGCCTCGGAGGAGACCCTCAGCAGATCAGCCTGAGCCTCCTTGTGCTTCGCCTCGACAGCAATGCGAGCAGCCTCAGCCTCCTCCAGGCGCGAATGAAGCTCCTGGTCGCTCGCGCGGAACTTCTCCAAGGCCGACTCCAATTCGCCCAGCTTGGCTTCAAGAGACCGGGTTCGGTTGCGGGCGTTGTCGGCTGACCGCTGGGCCTTCTCCCACCTCTCCCGGTAGTCGGCAGCCTTCCGGGACTGCTTCTCGGCCCGCTCCTCCGCCTTCTTGATCTCGCCCTCGAGACCTGAGGCAACCTTGAGTTGCTCCCGAGCCTCCAACAGTTGCTTCTCGAGGGTGGCGAAGCCGAGTGCCCGCTCTTCGGCCACCTGGAGCCTCGTCTCGAGGTTCCTGGTCGTCCTCCCCGCCGCAGCCTGACCTCCCTCTTCTATTGCCTTCAGTTGGCTCTCGGCCCTCGCCAGAAGCCTCGCCTGTTCCTCGTAGCACTCCTCCAGGCGGATCATGTACTGGGCGAGCTAAGAGATAGGAAAAATGAGGGCGTCAGGCGGGGATCAACAGAGCCTATAAATGATGAAAGCGACCGAAAGAACACTCACCGACATGAGACAGACGCAGCTGGCAGCCCCAACGTCAGGGACCCTCATCTCCCGGACCTGCCTGCGGTCCTTCTCCAGCAGTACCGTCTCGATGAGGTTTCGGGCGCCGGCGAAAGTGAAGGCCGACCCCGACTTCTCCCCGGAGTCGGACGGTGGTTCCGCAGCCTTACCCTTACCCATCGCTTGGGGAAGAGTCATGCTGACCACGCTCGGGGCGGGGACCGCCCCTGGAATTGACAGGGTCCCGCTCGGCCGGGGCCTCGGCGCGTCCCTCCTCGTATCATCCGGAGCCGACCGAGTCGAAGGCTGGGCTGGGGACCGATCACGTCCGACCCGTCCATCTTGGGCGCACCCGGGTGATGCCTCCGGAGAAACGGTAGTCTCGGCATCAGAGGGCTGATACAGCGTCAACTCCCGGTCCGCGCCCGCGGCGTCCCCCTGATCGGTGGGTCCGGACCCGTCTGTCGGCGTCGGAGTCGCCTGCCGGCGGGACTTCTTCGCCGGTGGAGCCCCGCTCGGAGGAGCTCGTTTCTTCCTCCGGACTGCTTCCAGTAGGGACGTCCTACCAACAGTCGTTGCCTTGTCCGACCGCATGACGTCGTCGATCTCTGCAAAAAGGATGAGGTGGTCGGAGGTTGAGAAACTGAAGGAAAGAACGAAACGAAAGAGGAGAAAAGAGTTAAAAAGAAATGGTGGCGGGCTCACGGTCAGTGGGGACCGAGCTCAGACCGACGTTCACCAAGGTATCCTCGGAAATAAGGCGACACACCGGGGGGAGCCGACCCTCGGCAACCAACTCCTTCAAGACGGCGACGCCGTCGGATTCCTCCCTCGACAACCTCGATAGGCCAATCGGGGACTTCATCGGCGTCTCCCAGGTTGCCCTGATTCCCCAAGAGGGATCTGCGTCAACGAAAAAGAAGCGCTCCTTCCAGCCGTGAATGGAGGTGGGAGCCTCCTTGACGAGGCCGCACCCTCGCCGCGCCGCAAAGCACCACCACCCTTTATCCTGGGGGTGGCCACTCAGGCCGTAGCATTCCCAAAAGACATTCAGGGTGGCGGAAACCTCGTGCATGCGGCAGAGAACCTGAAAGGCTGTCAGGGCGCGCCATGAGTTCGGCACCAGCTGCGTCGGCGCCACTCTTAAACCCCGAAGCACCTGAACGACTAAGTCCGAGGGGGGAAAGCGGAACCCGGCCTGAAGAATGCCCTCATTGATGGCAACCTTCCCCGGAGGAGGGTGGGACATCCTCTCCTCAGGCCCCGGGAGCGTAACATTGCAGGCCTCGGGAAGATGGTATCGAGCCACGAACCTATCTAGGTCTTCGGCGGCCAACTCCGACTTAATGCGGTCTGCTCTCACTTCGCCCATCCCTAATGGCCAGTGAATCTACGGTCAGGACAGGGTCGAGAAGGGGGAAAAGACCGGAACGACTGGAGTACACTAATACAAAAGGAGAGTATGGAGAGCCCTAAATTAAAGAATGGAGCAACTCACCGGAAGAGAAGGAAGAACGGCTCCGAGAGCGTCAAAGGAGGAGCAAGCGAACAGTCCGACGGCGATGACGGCAGCGCAAAGGAGAAACTCGAAGATGTCTGTAAAGAGAAAGGCGGACGGAGGAGGACCCCCGGTTAAATAGGCGGAAAGGTGGGTGACGCCTCGGTGACGCCAGAGGACGCCTGGCTGCCGAAGGGTCGCTCGCGCCCCAAAGGCGAATCGACGCCATTAAGAAAGGATGTCCGCCGAAATCCTCAGACTGCCAGGTCAGCAACAACCGCCATACGCCATAAAGAAGGCGGGGAGCTCGGAGCGCGCGCGCCTCTCCGAGGGATGGCGACAATCTCGAAGCATCACTTCCTTCACCCGTTCCCCTTCTGGCTCCAGGCTCGGAAGTGGGGGGCTACTGTTACGGGGGAACTCAGCCACCATGCCCCACGTGACCGGCACGCGCGCCCTAGAAGATTACAGCTGCCCCTTGGTCCAGTAACCCGACCCCGAGTCGGATATCTTCGGCCTCGCAGCCCGACCCCGAGTCGGCTGCCCCTTGATCCAGTAACCCGACCCCGAGTCGGATATCTTCGGCCTCGCAGCCCGACCCCGAGTCGGCTGCCCCTTGATCCAGCAATCCGACCCCGAGTCGGCAATCTCTCGACAACGACAGGCTGTTCCCCTGAAGCACGCCGCGACCCTCTGCTCCACTACTCCCTACAACGGTCGTATCCGGCGCTGCTCCACGATCTCCTGTAACAGCCGTACAAAGCGGAGCTCCACTACGCCCTGTCATGGCCGTACCCAGCGCTACCCCACGACGTCCAGTAACGGCCATGTCAGTGGCAACTCCATCGTGCCACACGATGATCAACCCTCCAGAAGGACCCCCCAGCCTGGTATATATGCGGCTGGGGGGAGAAGGGGGGAGGTAAGCAAGAACTTCCAGTGCACTCTCCTACTACCTGCAATTATCTCTCCTTCTCCTCCAATCTCCTCTGACTTGATCGTCGGAGGGCCCCCACTACCCCAGTGGTGGTGCGAGGCTTGCTTGCAGGTTTTCTGGTGGAAAGTGGAGCGTAATCAACACCAACCAAGGCGACTCAGACGGAACCCCGTTCACACCGCTGTGCCAATCGTTCTCGGTTTGGACCACCAGCAACAATTACAATAATTGATTTGCTACCACAAAATTACTAATCAATTATTCTAATAAGAAAATAAATCAATTATAATATATATGATTTACTGAATTGACAAATTAGATTTCAATTACAATAATTGTTTTGCTAGCATTAAATTTAGTGATCAATTGTTACTAATTCGAAAAATTCAAATGAAAAATTCAAAAATTAGTTAATCCATTTAAATTTGCACTTAGGTTATTCTAAATATTGAATTTGTGTGATTTCTAGTGATTATATCTACTAACTAATAGTGTCTAAGAAAAGCTTGTCAAAAAGGCATACATGTCTAAAAAAGGCTGGTACTTAAGTGAGCCTAGTGCTCCACCACCGATCTGGAGCTGATCTGGCTATTAGTTTTTTGGATATATCAATTAGACATCCAAAGTTCAATATAAATATTAGTGCAATCTTTTGACATAGACTTTTTTTTCTTTAATCAGGTTTCTGTCTCTATTCTGTAATCTTGATCCTATGGCCTCAAACACTAGTGACCACCTTAGTGTCAAACCTGAAAAATTTGATGGCCATAACTTTAGGAGGTGGCAGAACCAAATGCGGTTCTGGCTCACCACATTAGGGTTAATCTCAGCCATAGGTGAAAGCACTACTGAAGTTGATAACGGGTCCAACCCAACTAAGTTATGATATGCTACTCACCAAAACTCAACCTCCTCCAACACTGAACCTTCTGCCTCCACTAGCACACCCTTTAGGATACCCGATGAGATAAACTATCATTGTATCCATAGAATCCTAGGTGCCCTTTCTGAGAGGCTGTATGATATCTATTACACAACCAAGAGTGCCAAAGAACTCTTGGACACCCTAGATAGCAAATATGGTCTTAATGATGCTGGGGTAAAGAGGTTCAAGGCCTCCGACTTCAATAATTTTAGGCTGGTGGACTCAAAGCCTATGAATGACCAAATCCATGATTTTGAAATCCTGATCCACCAGCTTAAGGCTAATGGAACTAATTTGGATGAATCATTCCAGGTAGCCTGTCTAATAGATAAATTACCTACTTCCTGGTCTGTGGAGTGATTGATTATACCCCTATTTGATTTTGATGAGCTCAAAGCATTTGAGTATATTTTATGTTATACTAACGAATTCAATCTAGTGTCTCAGGCAAAATATATATGAATTTATGTTTAAATGCCTCGAGCTTTGGTTCAAAGTATTTTGGCTAAGTGTTGAACTCAGTTTGAACCAAAGTCTGAAGCTCGAGTCGACTCTGGAAGATTACGAGTCGACTCCAAGTATTTCAGAGGTTCTGGCACAAGCTCAAGTCGACTCCGATACACTACGAGTCACTCCGACTGAAAACAGACAGAAGGACAGAAAGATGAATTTCAGACCCTGTCACCGAGTCAACTCCTGAAGATTTCGAGTCGACTCCGATGCTTGGCGAGTCGACTCCCGATGGTTCCAAGTCGACTCCAAAGGGTAACAGAAGAAAGACAGAACGATGGTTTTTAGACCCTGTTACCGAGTCGACTCCAGAAAGTTACGAGTCGACTCCGAAGTTTGGCGAGTCGACTTCCAGTTATGTCTGAGTCGACTTTCAGAGGAAAGCAAGTCTGAAAGGCAGAGAACCAACTTCGGAGACCCTGTGAACGAGTCGACTCCAAGTGCTCCAGAGTCGACTCCCAAGTCAGCCGAGTCGACCCCAACAAGGTCCGAGTCGACTCCGAGGCAGTTCAACTCAAAAGACAGAGGATCAGTTTTTCGGTCTCTGAGAGCCGAGTCGACTCCAAGAAAATCCGAGTCGACTCGAGGTAGAAAAACAGAAAGATGGGTCTCTGGAATTCTGAGAATGAGCCGACTCCTAAGTGCCTGAGTCATCTCCAGATGTTGGAGAGTCGACTCCAGTTTGGTCCGAGCCGACTCCAGAACGGGACAAGCACTTTGATTCAAATCCTGAACAGTGGGCGAGTTGTCTCCTATAAAGGGCGAGTCGACTCCAGTAACAGCCGAGTCGACTCCAGATCGCACGAGTCAACTCCGATCCCAACGGACACATTGTCAGGATGTGCAGATTGGACATAACGGCTCCAAATCTGTTCCTAACGGCTAGTTTTCGAAAGGAACTCCTTAAATAGCCACAGTGAACAGTAGCAGAAATTAAGAGAGCTATTTCATTCAAACAAAAAGGCATTTCCATCTACCAAGAGCTCTCAAGAGTTAATACAAGGAAAGAAGGAAGAGGTGCATTCAACTCCATCCGACAAGTACTTCCTTCGCATTCAAGGCTCTCCTGCTGTTCTCAAATCTTCAGCACTTTCCAGAGGAGACCCAGAAATCAAGAAGCCCCTACTTTCCATTCCAAAATCTGTTTGAGGGCTTCTAACCTTTAACTTGCATTTATTGTTTTCACATCTGCTTGTTTAGAAGCTTTCTCTGTGAAATCCTAAACTCTACTTTTCTTACTTGATTCAATCAGGGGATTGAATCAAGGGTTGTAAAGTTTGTTGGTGAGCCAAGTATAAAACCAACGGTGTAAGGTTTTGGTTGGTGAACCGAAAAAAACTAACTAGGTTTGATTGTGAACCCGGAAAAATAATTGGGTGGTTCTAGTCAATGAGCTTGTGAAAACCGACCGAGTTCGTTGTAATCTCGTGAAAACAACAAGTTGGGTTGTGAACTTGTAAAACAACCGGCTGTAATCCTAGGAATTATAGTGAACACCCAAGTGCGGCTTGGGGAGTGGACGTAGGAGCAAGAGTTGGCTCCGAACCACTATAAATTCGATTGTGTTTGTATTGGCTGCTGTCTCTTTCTCTCCCCTCACTTACTTCATCTAGTAATCTAACTAATTTGCTTGCAATAGATTTAGTTAATTACTCACAGCATTTTTAATTGGTCATAATTAATTAAAACCTAATTCACCCCCCTCTTGGGTTGTCTCCTTGGGTAACAAGTGGTATCAGAGCAGGTGCTCTTAAATTAAAAGAGTAAAAAATTAAAATGACAATCCCTTTTGGATCTTCTTTTAGTGAGGGGCAATCCACCAATAGGCTTCCATTCTTCAATGGAACTAACTACACCTATTGAAAGGCTAGGATGAGGATATTTATCCAAGCCCAAGACTATTATGTTTGGAGCATCATAGTTAATGGACCATATATTCCTTCTATCTATGTAGATAACATTGCTATACCCAAGCTTGAAAAAGATTAGGATGATAATGATAGAAGAAAGGTACAACTAAATGCCAAAGCAATGAATGTACTTTATTGTGCCTTAGACCATAATGAATTCAATAGAATCTCTACTTGCAATTCTACAAAAGAGATATGGGATAGACTTGAAGTGACCCACGAGGGCACGAATCAAGTCAAGGAGTCTAAAATAAACATGGTAGTTCATAAGTATGAACTATTTAAAATAGAATCTAATGAAACCATCACTAGCATGTTCACTAGATTTACTGATATTGTCAACGGCTTAAAAAGCCTTGGCAAAAGTTATACTAATAGTGACCTTGTCAGGAAAATTCTTCGATATTTACCAAGGTCATGAGAAGCCAAGGTAACGGCAATCCAAAAAGCCAAAGACTTGAACAAGCTGCCACTCGAGGAGCTCCTTGGATCTTTGATGACACATGAGCTCACAATGAAGCAACACAGTGAAGAAGAGTCCTCCCACAAGAAAAAGGTAATTGCCCTTAAGTCTACTTCTTCTAACAAGGATCTCTCTTGCAGTAGCAGCAGTGAAGAAGAAGACAATAAGAAAGATGATGAAGAAGCCCTTCTTGTGAGGAAATTCAGAAGATTCATCAATAGGAAGAAGCCTCCCCATAAGAAAAGAGTTCCCTCGAATTCCTTCAACAAGGATAAAGGTAAGAAAAGGGAAGGAGAGGGAATCAGATGTTATGAATGCAAGAAGCCGGGGCATTTCAGAGCTGACTGTCTTTTGCTGAAAAAGAGCTACAAATACAAGAAGAAGAAAGCTCTTGTCACTACCTGGACCGACACCGATAAATCATCATCGTCATCGGAAGATGAACAAGAAGAAAAGGCCAACTTCTGTTTTATGGCAAATGAAAATGAGGTAACATCTGAAGCACATTTAGATTTTACTTTTGATGAATTATATGATGCTTTTAATGAACTAATGGATGAATATAAGTCAATAAACCTTAAAAATAAAGAGTTGAAGCTAACTAATCAATCTTATATTCACAAATACGATAAATTAATTAAGGACAAGAAATTTATCATCAAAGAAAACTTAGAACTCAAAACAAGCAACCAATTGCTAACTCAAAAAACTAATACCTTAATTAAAGATAACGAAAGACTAACCAAAAAAGTTTCAGAACTTAAAAACAGTAACCGAACTCTAAAAGATAACTTTACAAAAGATCTAAATTTACTAAAAACAGAAAAACTGAACTTAACAAAAGAACTTGAAAAATATAAACCTATAGTTGAGAAGTTTACCTTTAGCTCTGAAAAATTAGAAATAATACTTAATAGTCATAGAGCTGTATTTAGTAAAGCCGGTTTAGGGTATAAGCCTAACAACAAGCAAAAATTTCTTAAAAACTTTTTTGTAAAAGTCGGAGAAAGTAAAACCAAAAATGTAACTTATTTTTATTGTGGTAAAGTAGGACATATAGCAAATGTATGTAATCACAAAAAATCTAAAGTTAAAAGAAAGATTAAAAAGATTTGGGTTCCAAAAAGAACCAACATTACTAACCTTGAAGGACCCAAGAAAACTTGGGTACCTAAAATTGTATGATTTCCTTGTGTAGGAGTGTCTTGCAGCCAAGGTTAACAAACACTGTTGGTACTTGGATAGTGGCAGCTCAAGACACATGACGGGTGACAAGGAGCAATTCTTCACCCTAGAGCCTAGAAAGGGAGGTGCGGTAACTTTTGGAGACAATAACCAAGGTCACATCATCGGTATAGGTAAAGTACAAATCACCCCTTCAACTTTCGTTGATAATGTACGATTTGTAGATGGTCTTAAGCATAACTTACTTAGCGTTAGTCAATTATGTGATAGAGGTTTTGATGTTCTGTTTAAGCCATCTTTATGCATCATAACCAACTCAATTGACAATAGCTTAGTATTTAAAGGAATTAGACGTGGTAATATTTATGTAGTAGATCTTGAAAATCTTGCCAAAAATAGCCCTTGCTTAGTAGCTAGTGACACTAAGGTCAATGATGCAAGTTGGTTATGGCACTGTAAATTAGGTCATGCAAGTATGGATACAATATCAAAATTAGTTAAAAGAGATTCTGTGATTGGTTTGCCAAAGCTAAAGTTTGAGAAAAATAAAATTTGTGAAGCATGTCAATATAGCAAACAATCTAGAAGTTTTTTTAAATCCATAAATTGTGTCTCTACTACTAGACCCCTTGAACTACTTCACATGGATCTATTTGGACCAACTAAAACCACAAGCCTTGGTGGAAACAAATATGGTCTTGTCATTGTAGATGATTTCTCTAGATACACATGGGTCATGTTCTTAGCTCATAAAGATGAAGCATTTTCAGTATTTAAGAAATTCCATAAGGAAGTAACTAACGCAAGAAATGCTTCAGTTATAGCTATTAGAAGTGACCATGGAACGGAATTTGAAAATCATCTATTTGAAAAATTTTATAGTAAGAAGGGGATAACTCATAATTTTTCTGCACCTAGGACTCCACAACAAAATGGAGTGTTAGAAAGAAAGAATAGAACTCTAGAGGAAATGGCTAGGATCATGTTATGTGAAAGTGATCTCCCAAAGTATTTTTGGGGTGAAGCAATTAATACATCATGCTATATACTAAATAGAGTTTTATTGAGACCAATTATAAAGAAAACACCCTATGAATTTTGGAGAGATAGAAAGCCCAAAGTAAACTATTTTCATATTTTTGGGTGTAGGTGTTTTATTCATAATAACGGCAAAGATAACTTAGAAAAATTTGATTCCAAATCTGATGAAGGTATATTCTTAGGATACGCTACAATAAGTAGGGCATATAGAGTCTTCAACAAAAGAACTCTTGTAATTGAAGAATCTATTCATGTTGTTTTTGATGAGACTAATGATGCCTCTTCTAGCAAGAGAGTAGCTCTTGATGATGATGTAGGAATACTTGAGGAAAAGATGGATGACATGACATTACAAGAGAATGAACCGAAGCAAATTGGAGATACTTCAACAAGCCAAGAGGTAATTGCTGATCATGGGCTTACAAAGGCTTGGAGGTATGCATACAGTCACCTTAAAGAATTAATTTTAGATGATCCATCTCAACCTGTTAGAACTAGAGCTTCTCTTAGGAACTTAAATAATCACCTAGCATTTGTTTCACATTTAGAACCTAAAAACATTGAAGAAGTTGAAAATGATGTAAATTGGATAAATGCTATGCAAGAGAAACTAAACTAATTTACAAGAAACAAAGTATGGAATTTAGTAGAAAGACCCACTGAATACCCAATAATTGAAACTAAATGGGTATACAAAAATAAACTTGATGAAAATGGAATAGTAGTTAGAAACAAGGCTAGACTAGTAGCAAAGGGTTATAATCAGGAAGAAGGTATAAATTTTGATGAGACCTTTGCTCCTGTGGCTAGACTTGAGGCAATTAGATTGTTACTAGCATTTGCATATTTTAAAGATTTCAAATTATTTCAAATGGATGTAAAAAGTGCCTTCTTGAATGGGTATATTAATGAGGAGGTATATGTAGAACAACCTCATGGTTTTGAAAATCATCAATACCCCAATCATGTTTACAAACTAGATAAGGCACTTTATGGTCTAAAACAAGCCCCTAGAGCATGGTATGAAAGACTTAGCAAATTTCTGTTAGACCATGAGTTTTCTAGAGGGAACGTTGATACAACACTGTTTTTAAAAAGAAAAAACAAAGATATGTTAGTAGTGCAGATTTATGTAGATGATATTATTTTCGGTGCTACTAACAATCGTCTCTGCGAAGAATTTGCTGATTTAATGCAGAGTGAATTTGAAATGAGCATGATGGGAGAGCTGAATTATTTCCTTCGACTTCAAATCAAACAATCTAAGGAAGGAATCTTCATGAATCAAGCTAAATACATCAAGAAGATGCTTAAGAAGTTTGATATGGATGGAAACAAGCCAATCGGCACACCCATGAGCTCATCATGCAAATTAGACAAAGATGAATCAGGTAAGTCAGTAGATCAAAAGCTGTATAGAAGTATGATAGGCTCATTATTATATCTTACAGCAAGTAGACTTGATATCATGTTTAGTGTATGCATGTGTGCTAGGTATCAATCTAATCCTAAGGAATCACACCTAATTGCCGTAAAGAGAATCTTTAAATATCTAATAGGAACAAAAAACATAGGTCTATGGTACTCTAAAGAATCAAGCATAAACTTAATAGGATACACTGATTCTAACTTCGCTGGTTGTAAACTTGATAGAAAAAGTACCAGCGGGTCATATCAATTTTTAGGAGAAAACCTAATCTCTTGGTTTAGCAAGAAACAAAACTCAATTGTACTATCTACGACGGAAGCCGAATATGTTGCTGCCGGAAGTTGTTGTGCTCAAATCTTGTGGATCAAACAACAACTTGAAGATTATGGCATTAAACAAGATAAAATTTTCATAAACTGTGATAACACAAGTGCCATTAATCTAACTAAAAATCCAATTCAGCACTCGAGAACTAAACACATTGAGATAAGACATCACTTCATAAGAGATCATGTACTGAATGGTGATGTGACACTGCAATTTGTTTGTACTGATGATCAACTTGCTGATATCTTCACAAAACTCTTGAGTGAAGATCGATTTTGTACTCTTAGAAGAGGGTTAGGAGTGATTGATCCATTCTTGTGATACTCTCCTCTAATTCTTTGATTAGCTTATGTTGGACATAGGATTTTGTGTCTATGGTCATCAAATTAGTCCTTAAGTCTTAAATATTTTCATATCTCTCACTATTGGCACGGAATTAACTGAGTTTTTGGTTATGTGCCAGAGTTCGAGTCGACTCGTGCATTTCAGGAGTCAACTCGAGGTCGAGTCGACTCGCGCTTTACTGGAGTCGACTCGAGGTCGGAAATTCGATTTTTAACCCTAATCGAAACATTTTTTCTCCACTTCTATTTCCAGCTGCCACTGTTCAAAAGCCCTAGAGTCGTCTCCTACATCGTCCCCGACCCATTCTTGGCCCTTTCTCTCATGTTTTCTCCCATTTTTCTTGTCCTTCCCTCAGTTTTTAAGTCAAAATGCCTAGAAAATCCGTTGTTCCTCGCCGGAAGCGACCTTTTGCGACGAGCGGCGCCGAGCGACGGTCCAAGGCACGGAATGAACTCGTGAGGCCACCACCTCCGGTTCCTTCTCCGCCTAGGCCGGTTCCATCGCGTCCGTGCGCCAGGAAGGTTGTCTCTACCGGGAGGAAAGTCAACTTTGACTTTCTCTCCCGGGAAGGGTTCACCCTAGGGCATCATCTTAGGGCCCAAAACCTAGAATATTTTTGCTCTCTTGACCTCCCTACCTACCCAGGGTTAGGGAATTCTATGGGACCGTCACACGGGGTGGCGGTGGTATTCAAGGGACAGTAGCAAATGTCCCAATCTTTGTCTCGGAGGATCTCATTGCTCGAGTCCTCCACCTCTCTTGCGAGGGGATTGCTCCCACGCATCCTACCGATAGGACAGAGGCCCTTACGACCATTCTAGGGAGACCACCCCAATCCCCTATAGAGAAGGTGTTCACAAATCAGCTTTCGGCTGAAATGCGACTCGTTCTAAGCATCATCTCTAGAACCCTTTTTCCTAAGACCAGTAGGTTTGACTTCGTCTCAGAAAAGGACCTAGCCTTGATGTTCTATATTTTACATCATATCCCCCTGAACTTCCCCAAACTCATCTATAGATATGTCTGTGAACCCCTAGATAAACCTAGGTTGAGTCTCCCTTATGGCATGCTTTTCACACTCATATTTAGGGAGTTAGAGGTCCCTATCCCTGAGGGGGAACCCTCTCGCTCACTTCGTCATACTGACCACATGGGCGAGGGGACTCTCCACCGTATGGGATTCCATAGGGTAGAGGGTGTCTGGGTTAGGAGGACATCCACATCCACACCATCTGACCCTACCACTCATCACTCACCTATTTTTGATCATGATCAGGACCACTTCCCAGATCCTTCCACCTTCCCATCCACATCTGGTCCTTCAGTCCCTACTGAGCCATCTACTTCAGCTGGACCCTCTACCGTACCACCACCTCAGCAGCCCCTAGAGGTCAGGATTTGTCCTGAGCAGCTCTGGGAGTTGAGAGACGACATAGTGAGGGAACTTCGAGGTACCCCCAGTGCCCTCTCCACTGACGTCATTCCCTCCACAGCTGCGGTATCCATGATGATTGCAGATGTTAGGGAGGAGATGTCAAACATGAGGAATCTAGTCCAGGGTCAATACTTGAGCCTTATAGCTATAAAGGAAGACACGAGGCAGATGCGAGACAGCATCAGAGAAGAGCTAGAAAGGCAGAGTCAAGGTGCGGAAAGGCTTGCAAATGCCTTAATCTTCAAACTTGACACCATCCAGGAAAGTATGACCCAACTAGCGGAGACACAGGCTAGGGCAACCTCCGAGATCATTGCACAGTTAGGGAACGTGTCTGAGGGAATGAGTTTAGTTCTGCAGGCTCAGCGGCATAGGCTGGGAGCCTCATCCTCCACCCCCAGACGTCCCTAGTTGTATTTATCTTTTTATTATGTAAAGTCTTTTTGGACTCTCAAAAATGCAATCAAATTTTGTGATCAATGAACTGAAGTCATTTTCTGAAAATTTTGAGCACTGTGCCTATTTTTGCTATGATTCTATATGTTATGTTTCTCTACATTAATTCCTTGATACTTCACCTTTTTGCTATGATGACAAAAAGGGGGAGAAAATATAATGTATTGATGTAAAGGGAATCACTAAAAGAAAATCCTTAAAGCAAAATGTAATTTGTTCTTAGTGGATTCAATACCTCGAGGCTCATTATCCCTCTGTTGGGGCTCCTCAATGAGTAATCTCCAGAATCTATTCAAGGGATATTCGAAGATTAGTTGAATCATACTCAAGAATAAATTGTCAGATTTTCCCTCTGAAAGTAAGAATTTAAGCTCAAAGTTTCAAAACATTAAAAGAAAATTCAGAAAACTTGAACTAGACTTAAACAAAATTGAATGCACATATTGAGGGGGAGAATCTGAAATTCTAAAAAAGCAAATTCATTAAATACATATAAGCCAAACAATTGATTGCATGATTTGAAGGCTTATATGAAAGTGGATCCTAGGTTCTTTGGTGTTAAGCATTCTGGATTTTTTTTAAAAAAAAACCATGGCTGAATCTGATCGGATTGCCTACATACCCCTTCATAAAAGGGATCAAGCCATACGTAGTTCTTTTTAAGTTTCAAAAATGCAGCAGAAAAAACCGAATCAAACAATTTAATTCATGCATGCTTACAAGATCAAATCTAGAAATCAGCACCTTAAGAACACATAGGATTATGCCGGAATCGTTTAAACAATTATGCTAAAATTTTCATGCATGATTAACTATCAGATCTGAAACTTAAGAACTCTATTCCAATTAATCTCCGAATATCCATCGAATGGATTATGGAGATAACTCCGTGAGGAGCCCCAAAGGAGGGTAAAACCTCGGAGAATCGGACCTAGACCCTGACTTCAAAATAAAAGATTAATATAGAATTAATACCTTTTATGATGAAAGAAACTTATGGATCTGATCCTTGACTTCGTAGCCATGCACATGGATGGCCTCTACGAGAAGTACATGCGAAGCCCTAGGTAGATCGTCTTCCGCGGGAGTGCTAGCTCGCGCAGGAACGCTGCAATGGCTGAAGCTTTCTCTTTCTGAACACTCAACCTTTGATTGTTCTTCAAGGAGATGGAGGATGGATATGAGGAAGAAGGAGAAGAAGGGATGGAGGCCCTCAAGGAATTTTTTCAGATTTTTTTGAAACCTCTAAATATGGTATATCTTGAACCCAAGGCATGGGGGTCTTTTATAGCCAAAAGATCCCCCCATGTATCACACCTAATTTAGCCAATTAATTTAGCTGATAAAATCCCCAAAAAATTTTGGTGGTTTGGCAGCTAAGAGTAGATAAACGTATCCAAATTTCGTGTATTTTGGATCCCTAAAAGATAGGAATTCATACATCCAAAGTTCAGCCGCAGACCACCATATTTCATGCACCATGCAATCCCTACAAATTAGGAAATTCATCTAAATCTTTCTACAAAGATTTAAGGCACCATTTTTATAGAAAATATATCCCCATGCCTCCTCTCTTCTCACGCCAATTTTTGGCCAAAAATAAATAGTATAGATATGGAAAATCCTGGGGATAAATCAAGGTGTCATTTTTCTCCAAGAAGATAAGGATGGGTTCCTAAAATTTAGGGATTCTTCTCCTTATCTAATTCTGATTATTTGGACTCATAATCCTTATCAAATAAGGTCTTCTAATTGATTTGGATCAAGCCCAATCCAATTGGGTCAAGTCCCATCAATTGGGTCAAGCTCAATCTACTTGGGTTGAACCCAATCCAATTAGGTCAAACCCTGATGCAGCCCAAATTGAATCCTATTCAATTTGGCTCAACCTAAGCCCAATTACTCAATCAAATTGAGTTAATTAGCAATATAATTGCTAATTAATCCTCCAATAATTCAATAATTATTTTAATACAACTTTTGCTTTGGATAATTTGTCAATAAAATTGACCAAATTACCTCTGAATGATTCTTAATCATCAATCAGCCATTTGATCAACCTAGAAACTTCTATGAGTGTGACCTCATAGGTTCGAACCTAAGCCGGTAGTATAGGAACGTCTTCCTATACTAATCGATGTGGCCATCTAGCAATAGTACCCGACGTCCGGATAGGCCGAATATATGCGAAGCAAATATTCTGGAACCCTAGACTATGGTTACTGTATAATTCAATCCCTTTGACTCCTAATGCCAGGATGACTTAGAGCTCACTGTCAACCCTATAATTAGTACATCCATTATGTGATTAACTTTAGATATCCCGTGACTCCTCACTGGGATTACTCTGGCCAAGATTTTGCTAAATTAATCACAAGACATTATCTCGTGTTTTCAGAAGGGGTCAATTCCATCTCGACTCACAACTGACTACGCAAGTACTTGACTGCACCCAGTGACCTTCCGTCACTGAATTAAAAATTCAGATAGTCTGGTACCAAAGTACAATGAGTTGCTTGCTAGTCACAGATTGCGGTCTCAGGTCAGAGGGCCAAACTTATACCCATATCCACTCGAAACATCTCTTGACAGTAGAGCGTTCCGAAATTGGTCACGTTCAGTGAAATGTACTCCTACACTTCACCTATGTGGCATACCAGTGTCTCCACACTCGTTGGTTAAGAGGACAACCAACGTATATGTCACACAACGACCTAATCTCGATAATGCTGTCGTCCTTGTAACAACATATCATTTGGTCGCGAACTAGTTTAAGGACT
The DNA here is from genome assembly GCF_009389715.1 of Phoenix dactylifera. Lineage (NCBI taxonomy): Eukaryota > Viridiplantae > Streptophyta > Magnoliopsida > Arecales > Arecaceae > Phoenix > Phoenix dactylifera. Next base: position 23,231 of record NW_024068956.1, on the reverse strand, counting down.
CGAAGATAAATCCTCATTTATCATTAATAAGTCCTAAGGACTTCATCATATAAGAGTTCATTTGAAGATGTAAAATGATGAATAATGCCAAAAAATACTTTATTGATTTGTCAATTCATTTACAAAATTTAATCATCAACATGCTGACGATTGACATTTAGGATACAATTTCCAATATTATATAATTCCAAATGAAAGGGGGAGCTTTAATTTCAGGATTTACTGACTCATACCTTTCAACTTTGGATAAATTAAATAACTAGACATTTGAATTCATTTCAAAACTTTGCTATAAATCACTTCTTGGTTAAGCTATTCACTTTACAAATACTCAATATTTTGTCATCATCAAAAAGGGAGAGATTGTGGAGTGATTGATTATACCCCTATTTGATTTTGATGAGCTCAAAGTATTTGAGTATATTTTATATTATACTAACGAATTCAATCTAGTGTCTTAGGCAAAATATATGTGAATTTATGTTTAAGTGCCTCGAGCTTTGGTTCAAAGTATTTTGGCTAAGTGTTGAACTCAGTTTTAACCAAAGTCTGAAGCTCGAGTCGACTCCGGAAGATTACGAGTCGACTCCAAGTGTTTCAGAGGTTCTGGCACAAGCTCGAATCAACTCCGGTACACTACGAGTCGACTCCGACTGAGAACAGACAGAAGGACAGAAAGATGAATTTCAGACCCTGTCACCGAGTCGACTCCTGAAGATTTCGAGTCGACTCCGATGCTTGGCGAGTCGACTCCCGATGGTTCCGAGTCGACTCCAAAGGATAACAGAAGAAAGACAGAACGATGGTTTTTAGATCCTGTTACCGAGTCGACTCTAGAAGGTTACGAGACGACTCCGAAGTTTGGCGAGTCGACTTCCAGTTATGTCTGAGTCGACTCCCAGAGGAAAGCAAGTCTGAAAGGCAGAGAACCAACTTCGAAGACCCTATGAACGAGTCGACTCCAAGTGCTCCAGAGTTAACTCCCAAGTCAGCCGAGTCGACCCCAACAAGGTCCGAGTCGACTCCGAGGCAGTTCAACTCAAAAGACAGAGGATCAGTTTTTCGGTCTCTGAGAGCCGAGTCAACTCCAAGAAAACCCGAGTCGACTCGAGGTAGAAAAATAGAAAGATGGGTCTCTAGAACCCTGAGAACGAGCCGACTCCTAAGTGCCCGAGTCATCTCCAGATGTTGGGGAGTCGACTCCAGTTGGTCCGAGCCGACTCCAGAACGGGACAAGCACTTTGATTCAAATCCTGAACAGTGGGCGAGTCGTCTCCTATAAAGGGCGAGTCGACTCCAGTAACAGCCGAGTCGACTTCAGATCGCACGAGTCGACTCCGATCCCAACGGACACATTGTCAGGATATGCAGACTGGACATAACGGCTCCAAATCTGTTCCTAACGGCTAGTTTTCGAAAGGAACTCCTTAAATAGCCACAGTGAACAGTAGCAGAAATTAAGAGAGCTATTCTATTCAAACAAAAAGGCATTTCCACCTACCAAGAGCTCTCAAGAGTTAATACAAGAGAAGGAAGGAAGAGGTGCATTCAACTCCATCCTTTCAAGTACTTCCTTCGCATTCAAGGCTCTCCTACTGTTCTCAAATCTTCAGCACTTTCCAGAGGAGACCCAAAAATCAAGAAGCCCCTACTTCCCATTCCAAAATCTGTTTGAGGGCTTCTAACCTTTACCTTGCATTTATTGTTTTCACATCTGTTTGTTTAGAAGCTTTCTCTGTGAAATCCTAAACTCTACTTTTCTTACTTGATTCAATCAGGGGATTGAATCAAGTGTTGTAAGGTTTGTTGGTGAGCCAAGTATAAAACCAACGGTGTAAGGTTTTGGTTGGTGAACCGGAAAAAACCAACTGGATTTGATTGTGAACCCGAAAAAACAATTGGGTGGTTCTAGTCGGTGAGCCTGTGAAAACCGATCGAGTTCGTTGTAATCTCGTGAAAACAACAAGTTAGGTTGTGAACTTGTAAAACAATCGGCTGTAATCCTAGGGATTATAGTGAACACCCAAGTGCGGCTTGGGGAGTGGACGTAGGAGCAAGCGTTGGCTCCAAACCACTATAAATTCGATTGTGTTTGTATTGGCTGCTGTCTCTTTCTCTCCCCTAACTTACTTCATCTAGTAATCTAACTAATTTGCTTGCAATAGATTTAGTTAATTACTCACAGCATTTTTAATTGATCATAATTAATTAAAACCCAATTCACCCCCCCCCCCTCTTGGGTTGTCTCCTTGGGCAACATGGTCTGATTTTGCAAAGACCCTGAGCCATACCCAAGGAGTTCTCACCCTAACCCAAGTCTTGAACTCCATTAGGATTGAAGAGCAGCACAGGCTCAGGAGTTATACCTCTACTAGACCCAAGAATAATGCATATAATGTAGAGGCCCCTCCTAAGAAAAATCAGAACTGACCCTTCCGTAAGAACTTCAAAAAGAAACCCTACAACCCTAGAAATCCTAACCACCACTACAATGGGAAACCTATACAATCCCAGGAGCAGAAGAAGAAGAAAGAGGAAGGTGGTGCTTGTTTCTGTTATGTGTGTGGTTGGACCAACCATTTGTCTTCCCAGTGCTTCTATAAGAAGACTGCACCTCTTCAATCTAAGAAGAAGGGTCCACACACAACCAGTGCTCAAGTTAACATGGTGACTTCCGGCGCTGGCTCCTCTGAGACAGCTTTCAGGTCTGTTTTCTTCACTCCTGAAGTTAACATAACTTTACAAGCACTTGATTGGTGGATTGATACCGGAGCTGATATTCATATTTGTTTGGATCGCTCCTGGTTTTCTTCTTACCGATCTCAAGTGGAGGAGCTGTGATCATGGCAAACAGTTCGGAGGCACGTGTGCTAGGAGTAAGACGTGTGGACTTAAAGCTTACCTCTGGAAAAGTCCTATCCCTACACGGCGTCCAACATGTTCCAGTTGTTAGGAGAAACCTCATTAGTAGTTCTTTGCATGTCCAGCAAGGCTTTCGCCTTATTTTTGAGTCCAATAAGGTTGTAATTTCTCATGGTGTAATGTTTATTGGAAAAGAGTTCCTAAGTGAAGGATTGTTTAAATTGAATGTAATATCTCCTTCAATGAATGGAAATCTTTTGATTATGAATATAGAAACTCCTTCTATTTGGCATGGTAGATTAGGTCATGTAAATTATAATTCAATTAAGCAACTTATGAACCTAAATCAATACCAAAAAGTGATCTTAAGAACTATGAGAAATGTCAAATTTGTGTAGAAGCCAAACTTCCTAGGAAGCCTTTTAAATCTGTTAATAGGGATTCAGATCTATTAGAGTTGATCCATAGTAATGTTTGTGACTCTGGTAGAACTTCTAGGAGAGGTAACAGATACTTTGTGACATTCATAGATGATCTATCCAAGTTCTGTTACATCTACCTAATTAAAACCAACGATGAGGTGCTTAGCAAATTTAAAAATTTTAAGATCGAAGCTGAGAACCAACAGAAAAAGAAAATTAAAATCCTTAAATCAGATCGGGGAGGTGAATATACATCCAATGATATAACTTAATTTTGTGAAGATCATGGAATCATTCATGAAATGACTGCACCCTATTCTCCCCAATCAAATGGACTAGCAGAAATAAAGAATAGGACTTTAATGGATATGGTTAACTCCATGCATATAAGCTCAGGAGTACTAGAGAATTTGTGGGGGAATGCTTTAGTTTCAGCCTGTTATATCCTTAATAGGATTCCCTCTAAAAATAATGATCTAACTCCATATTAAGTTTGGAAACATAGAAAACCGAATCTTAGCTATTTGAAAGTGTGGGGGTGCTTAGCAAAAGTGAAAATACCTGATTTTAAAAGAAAGAAAATAGAACCTAAAACAGTGGATGCTATATTCATAGGTTATGCAGCCAATAGTAATGCCAATAGATTTCTGATGATTAATTTAGAAGAAAGTGATATTAGTAACAACACCATCATAGAAGCCAGAGATGCAACATATTTTGAAGACATCTTTCCACTTAGGACTAGAGTAGATAGTGGTATAGCTAGTAGCTCTAGTAGAATAAGGACAAGAGAAATAGAAGTAGAAGAAGAACCTAGGAGGAGTAAGAGATCCAGGGTAGAAAAAATATTTGGAGATGAATTCTATACTTTTCTTATAGAGGACTCTCCAACTACCTTTGAGGATGCAATGAAATCCTTGAATTCACCTTTTTGGAGAGAAGCTGTGGACAATGAGATGCAGTCAATTATCCAAAATCATACTTAGGAATTGACTGATCTTCCTCTTGGTTGTAAAACTATAGGGTGCAAATGGATTTTTAAGAAGAAACTTAGGCCTGATGGCTTTATAGATAAAATTAAGGCTAGATTAATTGCCAAAGGTTTTGCTTAGAGACCTGGGATAGACTTCTTTGATGTCTATGCACCTGTAGCTAGAATTACAACTATTAGGGTCCTTATAGCATTAGCCTCCATCCATAGATTAGTAATTCATCAGATGGATGTCAAGACAGCTTTTCTAAATGGAGACTTAAATGAAGAAATCTATATGGACCATCCAGAGGAATTTGTAATCTCAGGCCAAGAAAATAAAGTTTGCAGACTAGTCAGATCTCTTTATGGTCTTAAACAAGCACCCAAGCAATGACACTTGAAATTTGATGAAACAATAATGACATTTGGATTTGAAATCAATAGCACAGACGAATGTATATATCATAAGAGAGTTGGGCACAAATTTGTGATCTTGTGCCTTTATGTAGATGATATACTGATCTTTGAGACAGATCTTCAGATAATTGATGAAGTAAAACAATTTTTAAGTCATAAGTTTGATATGAAAGACTTGGGACAAGCTGACTTAATTTTAAATACCAAAATAATTAGAAGTGCAAATAGTATTGAGTTATCCCAAAGTCATTATGTTGACAAGATACTCAATAAATTTAATTATTCCGATTGTCAGCCTGTCTCTACTCCATTTGATCCCTCTACTCATCTTAAGAAGAACTTAGGAACTCCTGTCCTTCAAAGCCTGTATGCTCAAATCATAGGCTCACTAGGATTCCTAACAAACTACACCAGGCCAGACATAGCATATGCTGTAAATAGACTTAGTAGATATACTATTAATCCAAATAGAGATCACTGGATAATATTAGAGAGAATCCTTGGTATCTTAAGGGTACCAAGTTCTATAGTTTGCACTTTAGTGGGTTTCCTGCTGTTCTAGAAGGCTATAGTGATGCCAACTGGATTAGCGATACCCTAGATGTTAAATCCACCACAGGATACGTCTTTCTCCTAGGAGGTGCTGCTGTGTCTTAGAAATCCACCAAACAAACCTTAATATCTAGGAGTACCATGGAGTCTGAACTGATAGCTTTAGACACCACTAGCACTGAGGCTGAGTGGCTCAGAGATCTACTAATAGACCTTCCTGTAGATGAGTCACCTTTACCACCTGTCTCCTTATATTGTGACTGTAAATCTGCAATAGATAAATGTAACCAAGAAAATGCCAATGTAAAAATGAACAGGCACTTAAAAGTATGTCATAAATCATTAAGATATAAATTGAAAAATAATGTTATTGCCTTGAATTTTGTAAAATCAGAAAATAATTTGGCTGATCAGCTTACAAAAGGTTTATCTAGAACAGTGATTCTAGAGTCGTCGAGGGGGATGGGGCTTAGCCCATAAAGATAGATCACCACGGTGGAAATCCAACCTTAAAAGGTTCAATGGGTAGAAACAAACCGGAGTATGACTAAGAGGGGCACTATTTCATGTTTTCCTCATCCCTATGGCGCTAGTGCTCATAAAAGCAAGCGGTAGGATGAGTTCGTTTGTATAACTCTTAATGAGTCCAAAACCCAAAAGGCAGGAGCTTTCTTGCTAGCTTCCTTATTAGGACTCACCTATATGTGCAATTGTGAGGCCGCGATTATGGAAAATGGGCGATTCCCTAAAAAGCACATGATAGATATCTGCGCATGGCCATATTAGCGCAACCCGCTTAGAACCCAGATCGGGTTATATTATGTGTGCTGTTGATTTATTCTGAGTAATGGACCAAGGTTCAAGGTTAAGACCACCTTGGCTCCACAGATGTAATCAATTGTTACTAAGTGAAGGTTCAAACCGAAAGGTACCTACATCTATTACATAATATAAGATATCCAGCATTTTGTTTTGATTTTAAAATTATTTTTAAAAAAATTAATTTTTGTGGGGGATTGTGAGAAAAATTAATGGCATGCGGTTTATTGAACTGTGTGCTCGTTTGAATGGGAAATGCCCAACGGGCGTTTTTTTGGATTAAATGGGCACGCGCCAGCAGGCGCCAACTGGCGTCCGCTGGCGCACGTTGCCCACGTTCGCGTGAAGAGCGTGGATGTTGCCGAAAAGACCATTTTGCCCCCGTTAAAAATCCCTATATAAATCCCTCTATTTCATCTCTTTTTATATACGAAAAATTACAGAAAAATAGTAGAAAAACTCTGGAGAAATTCTTCCTCCTCTTAGCCACTTTTGATTTTTGTTTTTATATATTTATTCAGTTTCTTTTATTCTTTTCATTCCTCTCTTTGCTGGATCTGCAAGTCCGATCGGGTTCTGTTGCCCAGATAGACAACCCAAGAGGGGGGGTGAATTGGGTTTTAAAATAATTTTGCAATTAAAACGTTTGAGGATGGCTAATTAATACTTTTGCAAGATGATTAATTAGTTGCTATATGCTGTGAGTGAAATGAGAGTGAGAGAGAGAGACACAAGCAATCACAAACACAATGTTTATAGTGGTTCGGAGCTAACCCTTGCTCCTACGTCCACTCCCCAAGTCTCACTTGGGAATTCACTATAACCCCTTGGATTACAGCCGGTTGTTTTACAAGCTCACAACCCAACTTGTTGTTTTACGAGCTCACAACGAACTCGGTCGGTTTTTCCAGGCTCACCGACTAGAACCACCCCGATTGTTTTTTCGGGATCACAATCGAATCCTTACACGTTGGTTTTACCCTCGGCTCACCAACCAACCTCTACACTCTTGATTCAATCCTCTGATTGAATCAAGCAAAGACAAGATGGAAAGAACAAGGACAAACAGAAAAACAGAGCTTCAAAAAAATAGATATACAGCAATATAAACTAGAGAGAAGTTAAGAGCCCTCAAACACGTTTGAGTTGGAGTAGAGTAGGGCTTCTTGAACTGTGAGTCTCCTCTTGAATGTCTGGTCGACTTGAAGGCAGGAGGAGACTTCTTTAAATGCTGGAAAGAGGTAGCTGGATGGAGTTAATGGCGCTCTTCCTTCTTTTCTGTTGAAAACCAGTTGGCAGAGATAGGATGCTTGATTTTTTTGAGTGGAATAGTGCTTCTCTGCCTTGCTACAGTCCTCTGTGGCTATTTAAGCCATCCCCCATGGAAACTAGCCGTTAGACACCTTTTTCTGCCCGTTCTGCACACTCTGCACATCCTGACAATATGTCCGTTGGGGTCGGAGTCGACTCGCGCGATCTGGAGTCGACTCGGCTGTAGCGGGAGGCGACTCATGCTTTTCTGGAGTCGGCTCGGCAACTGTTCCGGATTTGAATTAAAGTGACCTCCGCGACTGGGAGTCGACTCGACTTAACCCGGAGTCGACTCGCCAACTTCTGGAGCTGACTTGCCATTTTCGGAGTCGGCTCATCCCATGAAGTCCATGGAGCTAATTTTTCAACTTGGCCCACTCGAGTCGACTCGACAATCCTGGGAGTCGACTCGGCGCTCAGAGTCCGAACTCCCGATCTTCTGTCTTTTGGCTCGTCCAGTCTTGGAGTCGACTTGAACTGTTCCGGAGTCGACTCGGCTCTCAGTTTCCGAAACACAGCCTTCTGCCTTTTTGATGTAGCGCTGCCTTAGAGTCGACTCGAGCTGTCTGGGAGTCGACTCGGCTCTCAGAGACAATTATTCGGTCTTCTGTCTTTTTTGGGGTCGCGCTGTCTCGGAGTCGACTCGCGCATTGCGGGAGTCGACTCGGATCTCAGAGTCCGAAAACTGCTCTCTGACTTTTGCCTTGTGTACCACTGAGAGTCGACTCTCGCTTTCTTTGGAGTCGACCTGCCAACCATCAGAGTCGACTCGCGTTCCACAGGAGTCGACTCGAATCTCAGGGTCGAAAATCGCTCTCTGACTTTTCTGTCTGTAACTCCTTGGAGTCGACTCATACTACTCCGGAGTCGACTCGGTAATCATCGGAGTCGACTCGCGCACTTCAGGAGTCGACTCGCTGACAGGTTTTGAGTTGAGTCTTTCTGTTCGTCTGTCAGTTCTCAGTCGGAGTCGACTCGTAATGATCCGGAGTCGACTCGAGTCTCAGACTTTGGTTCAAACTGACTTCTTAACTTATCCAAAATATCTTGAACCAAGTCTAGAAACACTTAGACAAGATTTTCACTAAAACACTCAATTGAATTCATTAGTAAACAAAAGATATACTCAATTGTTTGAGCTCATCAAAATCAAATAGGGTTTTAATCAATCACTCCACAATCTCCCCCTTTTTGATGATGACAAAACATTGAGTATATGTAAAGTGAATTGCTCAATAAACAAGAAAATGAAATCTATAAATGAATTCAAGTGTCTGGTTTTTTAATTTATCCAAACTTGAAAGGTGTGAAACAATAAATTTTGGAGTTAAAGCTCCCCCTTTTATTTGGAATTATATAAGCCTTCATGTCATGCACTCAATTGTTTGGCTTATATATATTTAATGATTTGACTTTCTTAAAAATTCAGATTCTCCCCCTCAACATATGCATTCTACTTTGTTTTGGTTCTCTGAATTTCCTTTTAATGCATTGAAGTTTTTGAACTGAAATTTTTGGTTTTTAGAGGAAAAATCTGTCAATTTGTTCTTGAGTAGGATTCAACTAATCTCCGAATATTCCTTGAATAGATTCTGGAGATTACTCCATTAGGAGCCCCAACAGAGAGATAATGAGCCTCGAGGTACCAAATCCACTAAGAACAAATTATGTTTTAATTTTTGATTTCTTTTATGTTGATTCCATTTACATATCTATTAAATATTTCTCCCCCTTTTTGTCATCGTATCAAAAAGGAAGTGAGTATAACACGCAATCAATTAGAGAGCAAATTGCACAAAATTGAAGAGAATATGTCTACTCATTGTATTGATGTGTATGTAAATACATTTGTGAATACAATAAGTAAAGCAAAAAGAATACATGTCAAAATACAAAAAGATATCTAAGGCTTCCTTGAGGAGGATGCGGCTCCCCGGGGCATGCACTCTGCAAGTAGTGTGACTGCATTGGTGACGTGCTCGAGCTGTCGGATAATGGCCCAGGTGGCCCTGCTATATGTCGTATCGAGCTCGGTCACCGACTGCTGAAGTGTGTCAAGCTTGGCGATGAGCACATTCGCCAAGCGCTCGGCCCCCTGGGTAGTGGTGCCCATGTCGTGTCGCATGTCATCGCGCATCTTCCGAGTGGTGCTCGTGACTTCGCTCATGCTGTGGAACTGGGCTTGGATCAGGCTCCTTACATTGTAGATCTCTTCCCGCACATGGGCCGTCATCTCAGTCACGGCTGACAGGGAAGGGACCAATGCTGAAGAAGGTGCAGGAGAGGGAGCAGGCACTGAACCTCGGAGCTCCCTAAGCAGGTCGTCCCGGAGATCTCTAACTATCTCCTGCCGCAACTCCCGGAGCTGCTCAGGAGAGATCCGGACCTCCATGGGCTGAGTAGGTGGAGCTGAGGAGGAGGGTCCGGCAGAGGTGGTGGGAGCAGAGGTGGAGGGAAAGGTAGGATAGTCTGAGTCTGGGTCAGGACTGGGGGAATGTCTGGTGGTATGTGTGGAGGTGGATGATTTCCTAACCCAGGTTCCCTCGACCTTCCGAAACCCCATCCTGTGTAGGGTTCCCGGACGCATGCGATCTGTCCATCGCAATGCGTGAGAGGGTTCCCCCTCAGGAATGGAAATCTCGGCCTCCCTAAATAGAAGAGTGAACATCATGCCATAGGGGAGGGTGAGCCTAGGTCTATCTAGTGGCTCACATAGATATCTATACATCATCTTGGAAAAGTTGATTGGGGTGTCCTGGAGGATGTAGAACATAAGAGCTAGGTCTCTCTCAGATACAAAATCGAAGCGGCCAGTCTTCGGAAAGAGGGACCTAGAGATGATACTCAAGAGGAGCCGCATCTCAACTGAAAGTGAGCTAGCGAACACCTCATCTAAGGGGGACTGAGGTGGATGTCCTAGAATGGCCGTAAGGGCCTCAGTCCTATCCTCGGGGTGTGTGGGAGCCACCCCTACTTGTGGAAGATGGAGGACCTGAGCAATGATATCCTCCGAAATGAACAATGGGACACCGGCTACCATGCCCTCGATACCTCCATCGCCCCTATGTACAGTACCGTAGAACTCCCTAACTAGGCCAGGGTATGTGGGGAGATCTAGGAAACAAAAATACTCTAAGCCCTGGGCCCGCAGTCTCTCTCCTATAGTAAAGCCCTCCCGGGAGAGATAGTCGAAATCGACGTATCTCCCGGTGGAGACCGCCTTTTCGGCGCACGGCCTCGAGGGAACCTCCCTCGGCGGGGAACGAGCCGGAGGTTGTGGCCTTGCGGGATCGTTCCGAGCCTTGGAACGCCGCTCGGCACCGGTCGCGGGTTGGGGTCTCTTCCGGACAACGGCTTTATGAGGCATTTTGACCTTGGGAAGAGGAAGGAACCTAAAGAAGCGAGGAAGATGGACGGGAAAAACCTTAAGGTCGGCCGGAGACGCTCTAGGAGTCGGCTCTAGGGCTTGTGAACAGTGGCGGCGGTGAATAGAAGTGTTGAGTAAACGATGAAGTTAGGGTTAAAAAAACGGATCCCGACTACGAGTCGACTCCTCTGAGTCGCGAGTCGACTCGACCTCGAGTCGACTCCAAAGTATGCGCGAGTCGACTCTCCTTATGCGCCTATTGACCTCGAGTCGACTCCCGACTGTATGCGAGTCGTCTCCCCGTTACGAGCCGACTCTGAAACTTGCTCGAGTCGTCTCGAACTCTGGCACGCACCTAAAAATCATGCTATGTTCGTGCCGAATGAGGAAAAATCACTAAGTTATGATCTGATTTGATGATCATTGTAAAGAAACTCTAAATTAGCCACAATCTAATCATCAAAATCAATGAACTAGTGGAAAATACCACTAGGATGGATCAATCACTCCCAATCCCCTCCTAAGCACACTAAATCTCTCTTCACTTAAGGGTTTTGTAAAAATGTCAGCTAATTGATCATCAGTGCAAACAAATTGAAGTGTCACATCACCATTCAGTACATGATCTCTTATGAAGTGATGTCTTATCTCAATATGTTTAGTTCTTGAATGCTGAATTGGATTTTTAGTTAGATTAATGGCACTTGTATTATCACAATTAATGGGAATTTTATCTTGTTTAATGCCATAATCTTCCAATTGTTGTTTGATCCACAAGATTTGAGCACAACAACTCCCGGCTGCAACATATTCAGCTTCAGCAGTAGATAATGCAACCGAGTTTTGTTTCTTGCTAAACCACGAGATTAAGTTTTCTCCTAGGAATTGACATGACCCGCTGGTGCTTTTTCTATCAAGTTTACATCCAGCAAAGTCTGAATCTGTGTATCCTATTAAGTTTAGGCTAGATTCTTTAGAATACCATAACCCTATATTCTTTGTTCCTATTAGGTATTTAAAGATTCTCTTGACTGCAATTAGATGAGATTCCTTAGGATTAGACTGATATCTAGCACACATGCAAACACTAAACATGATATCAGGTCTACTTGCAGTAAGATACAATAAAGATCCTATCATACCTCTATATAGTTTCTGATCTACAGATTTACCTGATTCATCTTGGTCTAATTTGCATGATGAGCTCATGGGGGTGCTGATTGACTTGTTCCCCTCCATATCAAACTTCTTAAGCATCTCCTTGATGTATTTAGCTTGATTGATGAAGATGCCTTCTTCAGATTGTTTGATTTGAAGCCCGAGGAAATAATTCAGCTCTCCCATCATGCTCATTTCAAATTCACTCTGCATCAAGTCAGCAAATTCTTCGTAGAGGCCATTGTTAGTAGCACCGAAAATAATATCATCAACATAAATCTGCACTAACAACATATCTTTGTTTTTCTTCTTTAGAAACAATGTTGTATCTACATTACCCCTAGAAAACTCATGTTCTAATAGAAATTTGCTAAGCCTCTCATACCATGCTCTAGGTGCTTGTTTCAAACCATAAAGTGCCTTATTCAATTTATATACATGATTAGGGTATTGATGATTTTCAAAACCAGGAGGTTGTTCTACATATACCTCCTCATTAATATACCCATTTAAGAATGCACTTTTTACATCCATTTGAAATAATTTGAAGTCCTTAGAGCATGCAAATGCTAGTAAAAGTCTAATTGCCTCAAGTCTAGCTACAGGAGCAAAGGTTTCATCAAAATCTATACCTTCTTCTTGATTATAACCCTTTGCTACTAGTCTAGCCTTATTCCTTATTACAATTCCATTTTCATCAAGTTTATTTTTATAAATTCATTTGGTACCTATAATTGAATATTCAGTAGGTCTTTCAACTAGATTCTATACTTTGTTTCTAGTAAATTGGTTTAATTCTTCTTGCATTGCATTTATCCAATTTACATCTTTTTCAGCTTCTTCTATGTGTTTGGGCTCAAAATGTGAAACGAAAGCTAGATGATTGTTTAAGTTCCTAAGAGATGCTCTAGTCCTAACAGGTTGAGATGGATCATCTAGAATTAATTTCTTAGGATGCCCATGAGCAAACCTCCAAGCCTTAGTCAGCCCATGATCCATAATAGCCTCTTGGCTTGATGATGCATTTCCAATTAATTTTTGATTATCATCTTGTAATGTCATCTCATCTATCTTCTCTTCAAGAATTTCACCATCATCATCAAAATTAACTCTCTTGCTAGAAGAGATATCACTAAAATCATCAAAAACAACATGTATGGATTCTTCTATAACTAGGGTTCTTTTATTAAAGATTCTATAGGCTTTACTAGTTGTGGAGTACCCCAAGAATATACCCTCATCAGATTTAGAGTCAAATTTCCCTAGATTATCTTTCCCATTATTATGAACAAAACACCTACATCCAAAAATATGAAAATAGTTCACTTTTGGTTTTCTGTTTTTCCAAAGTTCATAAGGTGTTTTCTTTATGATGGGTCTTAATAAAACTCTATTTAATATATGACAAGAAGTATTGACGGCTTTCTCCCCAAAAGTACTTAGGAAGGTTACTTTCACACAACATAGTTCTAGCCATTTCCTCTAGAGTTCTATTTTTCCTCTCCACAACTCCATTTTGTTGTGGTGTCCTAGGTGCAGAAAAATTGTGTGTTATCCCCTTTTTACTACAAAACTCATCAAATAAATGATTTTCAAATTCGGTACCATGGTCACTTCTAATAGCTATTACTGAAGTATCTCTAGCATTTGTTACTTCTTTATGAAATTTCTTGAAAATTGAAAATGCTTGATCCTTATGGCCTAAGAACATGACCCAAGTATATCTAGAATAATCATCTACGATAACTAGACCATATTTATTTCCACCTAGACTTGTGGTTCTAGTTGGTCCGAATAGGTCCATGTGTAGTAGTTCTAGAGGTCTAGAGGTAGAGACACAATTTATAGATTTAAAGGAGTTCCTTGATTGTTTGCCAAATTGACATGCTTCACATATTTTATTCTTTTCAAACTTTAATTTTGGCAAACCTATCACAGAATCTCTTTTAACTAGTTTAGATATGGTGTCCATGCTTGCATGACCTAACTTACGGTGCCATAACCAACTAGCATCATTATCCTTAGTTTCATTAACAACTAAACATGGGTTGTGTTTGGCAAGATCCTCAAGGTCTACAACATACACATTTCCACGTCTTATTCCTTTAAAAACTAAACTATTGTCATTTGGGTTTGTTATGATGCATAGTGATGGTTTAAACATAACATTATAACCTCTATCACATAATTGACTAATGCTTAATAAATTATGCTTAAGACCATCAACATATCGAACATTATCAATAAAAGTTGAAGGAGTAATTTATACTTTACCTATACCAATGATGTGACCTTGGTTATTGTCTCCAAAAGTCACAACACCTCCCTTCTTAGCTTCAAGGGTGAAGAATTGATCCTTGTCACCCGTCATGTGTCTTGAGCAGCCACTATCCAAGTACCAACAATTTTTGTCGACCTTGGCTGCAAGACACTCCTACACAAGCAAATCATATAATCTTAGGTACCCAAGTTTTCTTGGGTCCTTCATGGTTAGTAAGGTTGGTTCCTTTTGGAACCCAAACCCTTTTAATTTTTCTTTTAGTTTTTCCTTTCCTATAATTACTCACATTTGCTTTATGTCCTAAAGTTCTACAACAAAAGCAGGTTATTTTCTTAGTTTTACTTTCTCCTGCTTTAACAAAGAAGTTACAAAGAAGTTTTTGCTTATGTTTAGGTTTATACCCTAAACCCGCTCTATTGAATACCGCTCGTTGACTATTAAGTATCATATTCAATTTTTCAGAACTATATGTAAATTTTTCAACCAAGGATTTGTATTTTTCAAGTTCTTTAGTTAGTGTTTGTTTTTCTGCTTTTAGATCATTTAGTTCTTTTGTGAGACTCTCATTTATATGTTTATTGTTTTTGGGTTCTAATGTTTCTTTGTTCAGCCTTTCATTTTCTTTAGTTAAGGTATTATTCTTTTGTATCAAGATTTGGTTGCTTGTTTTAAGTTCTGCATTTTCTTTGATAAGAACATCTTTATCCTTAACTAATGAATCATACTTACGGAGATGAGTTTGGTTAGTTACTTTTAGTTCTTTGTTTTTAACGTTTATTGTTTTGTATTCATCCATTAATTCATTGAAAGCATCATATAATTCATCGAAAGTAAAATCTAAATGTGGTGCGGATGTTACCTCATTTTCATTGGCCATGAAGCAGAAATTGGCCTTTTCTCCTTGTTCCTCATTCGATGATGATGATGATGTGTCGGAGTCCGATAGGGTAGTGACAAGGGCTTTCTTCTTCTTGTACTTGCTCCCCGACACTCAGCTCTGATGTGTCCCGGCTTCTTGCACTCATAATATCCAATCCCCTCATTTTCCCTTTCCTTACCTTTATCCTTTCGATAGAAATTTGAGGGGCCTCTCCTTTGATGAAAGGACTTCTTTTGGTTGATGAATCTTCTGAACTTACGTACGAGAAGAGCCTCATCATTCTCTCCCTCGTGATCTTCTTCTTCACTGCTGCTACTGCAAGACAAGTCTTTGTTAGAAGATGTAGATTTGAGAGCTATTACCTTTTTCTTATGGGAGGACTCTTCTTCGCTGTGTTGCTTCATTGTTAGCTCGTGCGTCATTAGGGATCCAAGAAGCTCCTCAAGTGGTAGCTTGTTCAAGTCCTTGGCTTCTTGGATTGCCGTCACCTTGGCTTCCCATGACCTTGGTAGACAGCGAAGAATCTTCCTGACAAGATCACTGTTAGTATAGTTTTTGCCAAGGCTTTTTAGGCCATTGACAATGTCAGTAAATCTAGTGAACATGCAAGTGATTGTTTCATTAGAATCCATCTTAAATAGTTCATACTTATGAACCAATATGTTTATTTTGGATTCTTTGACTTGATTCGTGCCCTCATGGGTCACTTCAAGTCTATCCCAAATCTCTTTTGTAGAATTGCAAGTAGAGACTCTATTGAATTCATTCCTATCTAATGCACAGTAAAGCACATTCATTGCTTTGGAATTGAGTTGTGCCTTTCTCATGTCATGGTCATCCCAATCCTTTTCGAGTTTGGGTACAGTAACACCCTCTACATAGATGGATGGGATGTATGGTCCATTTACTACAATGGTCCACATCTCATAGTCTTAGGCTTGGATAAATATTCTCATCCTAGCCTTCCAATATGAGTAGTCGGATCCATTAAAGAATGGGGGTCTTTGGGTGGACTGACCCTCAATGTGGGAAGATCCAAATGGGGTTGTCATTTTGATCTTTTACTCTTAGGGTAGAAGAGTTTAGGCTCTGATACCACTTGTTGCCCAGATAGACAACCCAAGAGGGGGGGGTGAATTGGGTTTTAAAATAATTTTGCAATTAAAACGTTTGAGGATGACTAATTAATACTTTTGCAAGATGATTAATTAGTTGCTATGTGCTGTGAGTGAAATGAGAGTGAGAGAGAGAGACACAAGCAATCACAAACACAATGTTTATAGTGGTTCGGAGCTAACCCTTGCTCCTACGTCCACTCCCCAAGTCTCACTTGGGAATTCACTATAACCCCTTGGATTACAGCCGGTTATTTTACAAGCTCACAACCCAACTTGTTGTTTTACGAGCTCACAACGAACTCGGTCGGTTTTTCCAGGCTCACCGACTAGAACCACCCCGATTGTTTTTCCGGAATCACAATCGAACCCTTACACGTTGGTTTTACCCTCGGCTCACCAACCAACCTCTACACTCTTGATTCAATCCCCTGATTGAATCAAGCAAAGACAAGATGGAAAGAACAAGGACAAACAGAAAAACAGAGCTTCAAAAAAACAGATATACAGCAATATAAACTAGAGAGAAGTTAAGAGCCCTCAAACACGTTTGAGTTGGAGTAGAGTAGGGCTTCTTGAACTGTGAGTCTCCTCTTGAATGTCTGGTCGACTTGAAGGCAGGAGGAGACTTCTTTAAATGCTGGGAAGAGGTAGCTGGATGGAGTTAATGGCGCTCTTCCTTCTTTTCTGTTGAAAACCAGTTGGCAGAGATAGGATGCTTGATTTCTTTGAGTGGAATAGTGCTTCTCTACCTTGCTACAGTCCTCTGTGGCTATTTAAGCCATCCCCCACGGAAACTAGCCGTTAGACACCTTTTTCTGCCCGTTCTGCACACTCTGCACATCCTGACAATATTTCCATTGGGGTCGGAGTCGACTCGCGCGATCTGGAGTCGACTCGGCTGTAGCGGGAGTCGACTCATGCTTTTCTGGAGTCGGCTCGGCAACTGTTCCGGATTTGAATTAAAGTGACCTCCGCGACTGGGAGTCGACTCGACTTAACCCGGAGTCGACTCGCCAACTTCTGGAGCTGACTTGCCATTTTCGGAGTCGGCTCATCCCATGAAGTCCATGGAGCTAATTTTTCAACTTGGCCCACTCGAGTCGACTCGACAATCCTGGGAGTCGACTCGGCGCTCAGAGCCCGAACTCCCGATCTTCTGTCTTTTGGCTCGTCCAGTCTTGGAGTCGACTCGAACTGTTCCGGAGTCGACTCGGCTCTCAGTTTCCGAAACACAGTTTTCTGTCTTTTTGATGTAGCGCTGCCTTGGAGTCGACTCGAGCTGTCTGGGAGTCGACTCGGCTCTCAGAGACAATAATTCAGTCTTCTGTCTTTTTGGGGTCGCGCTGTCTCGGAGTCGACTCGCGCATTGCGGGAGTCGACTCGGATCTCAGAGTCCGAAAACTGCTTTCTGACTTTTGCCTTGTGTACCACTGAGAGTCGACTCTCGCTTTCTTTGGAGTCGACCTGCCAACCATCGGAGTCGACTCGCGTTCCACAGGAGTCGACTCGAATCTCAGGGTCGAAAATCGCTCTCTGACTTTTCTGTCTGTAACTCCTTGGAGTCGACTCATACTACTCCGGAGTCGACTCGGTAATCATCAGAGTCGACTCGCGCACTTCAGGAGTCGACTCGCTGACAGGTTTTGAGTTGAGTCTTTCTATTCGTCTGTCAGTTCTCAGTCGGAGTCGACTCGTAATGATCCGGAGTCGACTCGAGCCCGTGCCAGTGATTCTGATACGCTTGGAGTCGACTCGTAATATCCCGGAGTCGACTCGAGTCTCAGACTTTGGTTCAAACTGACTTCTTAACTTATCCAAAATATCTTGAACCAAGTCTAGAAACACTTAGACAAGATTTTTACTGAAACACTCAATTGAATTCATTAGTAAACAAAAGATATACTCAATTGTTTGAGCTCATCAAAATCAAATAGGGTTTTAATCAATCACTTCACAGGTTCGTTTTGACTTCTTCCGAGACGTGCCGAAGAAGAAGTTGTAGGATCGTCGTATCTCAGAGGAGGATTGTTGGGAGATCCGTACGTGGGGGTAAATACTTCTTTGGGACAGCGTCTACGCGTTTCGACCTGCCTTCAATCAGGCTACTTTCTTCTACCTTTATTTTTAATTTAATATTAATAGATTTGTAGGATTTGAAATTCTATGATATAAATTTATTAAATGCATAGATTTATTTTATGCTAGAATAGTTTTATTTTGTATTAAAATAGAATTATTTGGATGCCGAATAATATACATGTATATTATACCTTTTAAGATTTTTCATTAATTAAAGTTATAGATTTGTTTATTTATTTAGATGATATATTGCTAACAGACATTACTCATGTCAAGATGCTGCAGGAAACGGATCGATGGTAACCAGCCAAGATTGTCAACATCCGAAGAGTACGGAGAGAATGAAGCGAGAGCAAGATAGAGCAAGTTTGAGAGGTTCCCGAGTTGGTGAGGGATTGTTCCACCAAACCCAGCA
The DNA here is from genome assembly GCF_009389715.1 of Phoenix dactylifera. Lineage (NCBI taxonomy): Eukaryota > Viridiplantae > Streptophyta > Magnoliopsida > Arecales > Arecaceae > Phoenix > Phoenix dactylifera. Next base: position 4,577 of record NW_024068956.1, on the reverse strand, counting down.
TTCGAGAGGTTTAAGATACTCCAAGTTGGCAAGAGAACCAATGAAGTCAGGTATCGGGGCACCACTAAAACTGTTCATGCTTAAATCCAAATGATTCAAATGTCTCAAGTGAAGTAGTGGACTTACCTCACTTTTATCAGGATATTCATATGGGTAAGGGTAGTGGAGGTCAAGCTTTACGACATGTCCGGTCATGGCGTCGCATCGAACTCCTCTCCATCTGCAGCAGTCTTTTCCATTCCAAGAGAGCCATCTGGGAGCACCATACGTGCCCTTTCGTATGCTAAGAAGAGCCTTCCTTTCCCTTTCTATGCAGGCTCCTGACCCGGAACTATTTCCACTGAACCAGAGGCATAGTTGCACAGATCCACAGAAAAGGAGGAACGCGATCCAGATGGCATAAACAAGAGGAATGGAAGTATTGGTTGAAGCCATGAGATCTCCCTATGCGAAGGAAGCGAAGGGAGGATAGCTTGTTGAGACAACTAAGTTCAGAGGGAGACGGGAATGGGATTCAAATAGTGACTCGCCTATCAGTGGACTGAAAACTCGGTCATCGAAGAATAGTTGACCAATGGCTCCCAATGAAGCTGAGTTATCAAGATGAGAATCCTCGTTCCCATATAGCTGCCAAAAAAAAATAGACCAATTTCTAGAATAAAAAAATAAAAAGTATTCTCCTGTCAAAGCTTTGGAAATGTATTTGTGGAAAGAATGCTCCCTGCCGTGGGGAAGAAGTTGGCAGGTCTAGATGCTCGTGTTGGTCTTCTTGAATATAGTTTCAGAGAGTCATTTAATTGCTCTTGTGCAGTTACAACAACAAGTTTCAAAGAACCATTTAATATATTCAAAATTAAATTTTATTACAAAGCCTCAAAATTTATTATGTTGACTTGACCGTGCCGCGTCAGAGGTACGCAAGAACAAATAGCATATTTTGGTACTTTTAAGCTAATTTGCCTCCCTTGCACGCCAAAAACAAAAATCTGTCCCCTTGACAATCGAGTACCACAAAAGATTTTGGACAAATTGATCTTGTCAAATTATATATGAGAAATAAGCTGTATGAAGAATTTCCTTGACAATAATCACAAAAGATCGTGCACAGGCTATTAAATCTATCAGCTACGTCAAGATTACAACAATGAGATAAAACTTTAATTTCTATATTTGACTCCACAAAAAAAATGGATGGCTAAGACCTGTTTGGAAGAGCTGTTGGCGGTAGAGCTGTTGAAAGTAGAGCTTTCTTAAGTAGAGCTTTTATAAAAAGCTGTTTATTGTTTGGTAACTATATTTCTAAAGTGCTGTGGCATTTTAACATGTGTTTGGTAAACAAACTAAGAAATTACTTTTGTATGACAAAATTACCATAAAGAATATTGCATCGTATTATACAATAGAACATAATAAAATATAACATATATTAATATATATATATGATATAGTATAATATTACTGTAATGTAATATTATATTATTATAATATAGTAATATAATATTATATACTATAGCATAATAATTTAATATAATATTAAATTATTTAACATAACATATCAACGTATTATGATATAATGTAATATAATATTATATTTATAGTATAATACAATAATAAAGGTATAAAATATTATAATTATTAGCGTAAATTAATTTTTTATAATATAATATAATATTAAATTATTTAACATAACATATTAATGTATTATGATATAATGTACTATAATATTATATTTATAGTATAATACAATAATAAAGGTATAAAATAATAATAGAAAATAAGAATACATTTTCTTGCACAGAAGGGAGTCTGATCCACGGCTAGGGTTCTTTGTTAGGGCTCCAACAGACTTTTAGATTTATAAAGGGACAAAGTATGTAATTGTTAAATTTTATTATGGATATTTTGGTCAAAAGAACAGCTTTCCGATAAAGCTCAGAATAGCTTTTTCGAAAAGCTCCAAAATGGAACTTCTCCCAAGAAGCTGTTTTCAGCTTTCCGAAAAAGCTAAAACAGCTTTCTGAAATTTTTACCAAACACCCTTTTTCATTCAAAAGTGCTTTTGGAGGGTCAAAAAGTACTTTCTGGGCCTCTAAAAGTACTTTTAGATGAAATAAGAGTGTTTGGTAAAAATTTCGGGAAAGCCATTTTAGCTTTTCGGAAAAGCTAAAAATAGCTTTTTGAGAGAAGCTCTATTTTGGAGGTTTCCAAAAAAACACTTTTAGGCCCAGTTGGAAAGCTTTTTTTGACCAAAATACCCATGATAAAATATAACAATTACACAAAATGTCTCTTTAATAATTGTTTAACTAATTTTATCATCTAGCTAGAAAATTTGTTATATTATGAAAAATTAATTTACGCTATTAATTATAATATTTTATATCTTTATTATTGTATTATACTATAAATATAATATTATATTACATTATATCATAATACATTGATATGTTATGTTAAATAATTTAATATTATATTAAATTATTATGTTATAGTATACAATATTATATTACTATATTATAATAATATTATATTATAGTACAGTGATATTATACTATATCATATATTTATGTATTAATATGTATTATATTTTATTATGCTCTATTGTATAATACTATGCAATATCCTTTATAGTCATTTTGTCATACCAAAAGTATTTTCTCTATTTGTTTATCGAACACATGTTAAAGTGGCATAGCACTTTAGAAATATAATTACCAAACAATAAATAACTTTTTATAAAAGTTTTACTTCAAAAAGCTCTACTGCCAACAACTCTCCAAAATGGAGCCTAAGCTATTTTTGGCCATCCAAACTTGACAGTCTTCTCCATATGGGTTGGCACCACCTAGAATGTTTCAATTCAGATGCAGCAATGGTGATTTGTGGGATGGCATGCACATCTCTTGTCAACTATGGTATCAAAAAAAAAAAAAGTATGATCACCTGGCTCATGTTTAACACTATGTTTGGATTTTAGGAATGAAAAATTAGAACAGGAATTGGATATAGAATGGGAATACATACATACATATATATACATACATACATACATACATACATACATGAACATATACATATAATTCATAGTTTTTATTTTATTTAATTTTATTTTAATTATATGTTGGTTTTTTATTTTAATTTCATATTTTTATTTGATTATTATGATTTATAATTTTTCTACATTATTTGTTTTTATTTTTATATTTATTAATTGATTTTTTTCTTTGTATTTAAGATTTTATTTTTAAAATTTTATTTAGTTATATTTTTGTTACTCTTAATCTAATTTTTAATTCATATCTTTCTAAAGCGACAAGGCTATAGCCAGATATATTTCATCTAGCATGGGAGGAAGTGACCCTCTGCTAATTTTAATCTCCGCCATATATGATAGCTTGAAAATCCCTAGCTGCTATAATTATTGTTACCGATATAAGACTACCGTTGTCGTCATAATTGCTTTTCAATGGCTACACCTCTCGTTACTTGTCACTGTACCTAGAAGAGATGGAGCGGTGTCACCGATGATGATGGCAAAGAAGATACCAAGCCCAACATTGGTTGCCAAGCGCAGCGCCCATAGGCAAACTTGGGCATGCCACAGGCAGAGAAGTCAACGGGATATGGTGGGTGGAGGACAGCATGGAGAATGGAAAATTTTTTTATTTTTTATCAAGTGACCGATGTGGCTAGGCTAATGGCAGCATGTAAGATGTCAGCAACCAGAGTCTTTTGTGGGAGTGTATGGGGCTATTTCCTTACTGACACCAAACCCCAATTGGGGTACGAGTGGGTCAGACCCATTGCTCACCCAACTGTGGGAGGTCCGACAACAAGTCCTGCTGCTGAAAAGAAGGCTAGGTTAACTCATGGTCCAATCAGACAACAATGAAAAATGAATTCCTCCAGTGGGTGGGATGGTTTGGACTCCAAATTCTATATTGCCAACCAAATGCTGCTGCATTTAGGTCGCCAACGGCTCTTTGGAAGTACATTCGGAGTTGGCTTCGTTACTGCAAACCGATTCAATTGATTGTATAAGACTTCTTATATAAGTTGGTTTTCTTCCTCCTTTTTAACGAAAAAAGAAAACTACTTTGGCATGACCTAACCTAGGACTCAATATCTTTGCTATGTTCGATGGGATATTTATTCCTGGACTTGGTTTAGCTCATATAATAAGCTGTAGCTCTAAAATTTACCCTGCCAAATAGTAGCGATCCTTTTTTTTTTTTTTTTTTTGCTGAAAACGGGTATTTCATACAATACGTGTACGAATACATCCAAGAAAATCAAAATAAAGCAACTCGCGGAGCGCATGTGGCAGCTCCTCCTCCCCTGACCAAAGGGTGTACCCTGAGTGATGGGCCGCATGGGCCGCCACCCAGTCGGCTGCCCCATTGGCCTCTCTAAATACATGCTGAGCCTGAAAGGCTCTCACATCTCTCATCATACTCCCTATGTCGCGGATCAAGGGGTGGTCTGTACCATCACCCGTCGACCCCCTCCGAATCCATCCGATAACCGTGGTGGAGTCGCCCTCCAAAATGATCGACCTGGCCCGCAGGAGCATCCTC
>NW_024068955.1:0-81473 GCF_009389715.1 Phoenix dactylifera | reverse complement strand
CGTACATGCACACCACTACCGAGGGGGCCGAGCGCTTGTCGAATGTGATTGTCGGCAAGCTGGACGCACTTCAGACCTCAGTGACTGGGCTTCAGACGTCGGTGACTGAGCTCTCCACTATGCACAGCAGAGCCACCTCGTCTATCATCACACAGCTTAGCCATGTCACAGAGGCAGTCGCCCTCCTCATGGAGCGGAGCAGATTGGGAGGAGGAGCCACATCCTCCAGAGGAGGAGACGCATCCTCGAGAGGAGGAGCTACATCCTCGAGAGGAGGAGCTACATCCTCGAGAGGGGGAGCTACATCCTCGAGGAGGACATAGATGATTTTGAGTTGTGTTTTATCTTCTTTTGTATTGTTTTTGCCTTACTTATAGTATGCTCAAATGTATTCACCTTCATATCAATACAATGAGTAGACATCTTATCTTTATTTCTGTGCCAATTGGACTGTGCCATTTGATGTTTGATTGTGCCATTTGTGCCATTGATTGTGTGTGTGATTACCTCCTTTTTGATATGATGACAAAAAGGGGGAGAAATATGTATAAAATATGTAATAAGGGGAGAAATATGGTTAAAATATGTAAAAGAACTCTTAAAAACACACACAAATTTGTTCTAAGTGGATTCGGTACCTCGAGGCTCATTATCTCTCTTTTGGGGCTCCTAATGGAGTAATCTCCAGAATCTATTCAAGGGATATTCGGAGATTAGCTTAATCGTACTCAAGAACAAATTGACAGATTTTCCCTCTAAAAACAAAAATTCAGTTCAAAAATTTCAAAGCATTAAAAGGAAATTCAGAAAACTAAAACTAGTTGAATGCATATGTTGAGGGGGAGAATCTGAATTTTAATCAAGATAAATCATTGATAACATATAAGCCAAACAATTGATTGCATAATATGGAGGCTTATATAATTCCAAATGAAAGGGGGAGCTTTAACTCCGAAATTTAAATGTTTCACACCTTTCAAACTTGGATAAATTAAATTTTCAGACATTTGAATTCACTTGTGAATTTTATTTCATTATTTATTGAGCAATTCATTTTACGTATACTCAAAGTTTTGTCATCATCAAAAAGGGGGAGATTGTGGAGTGATTGATTAAAACCCCGTTTGATTTTGATGAGCTCAAAGCATTTGAGTATATCGTGTGATTACTAATGAATTCAATTGAGTGTTTCAGTGAAAATCCTGCTCAAGTGTTTCTAGACATGGTTTACAGTATTTTGGATAAGTTAAGAAGTCTGCTGAACCAATGTCTGAGACTCGAGTCGACTCCCGAGTTTCACGAGTCGACTCCAAGCGTATCAAGGTCACTGGCACGAGCTCGAGTCGACTCCTAATCAGTATGAGTCGACTCCGACTGAAAACAGACAGAAGGATAGAAGAGCAGTCTTTCAGATCTGAGATTCGAGTCGACTCCAGTGGAACGCGAGTCGACTCCCAGCGGTGCACAAAGAAAAAGTCAGAGAGTATTTTATGGACTCTGAGATTCGAGTCGACTCCAGTGGAACGCGAGTCGACTCCCACCGGTGCACAAAGAAAAAGTCAGAGAGTGTTTTATGGACTCTGAGATTCGAGTCGACTCCCGCATTACGCGAGTCGACTCCAAGATTGTGCGACCATCAACAGAGAAAACCATGTTACTGCCACTGAGATTCGAGTCGACTCCCAGACAGCTCGAGTCGACACCAAGACAAGCTTCACGTCAAAAGGCAGAAGACCAACTTTCGGAAACTGAGAGCCGAGTCGACTCCAAGGAAGTTCGAGTCGACTCCAAGACTGGATGAGCCAAAAGACAGAGAATCGGGAGTTCGGGCTCTGAGTTTCGAGTCGACTCCCAGGACAGTCGAGTCGACTCGAGAGGGCAAAATTCAAATTTGTATCCACGGTCTACAGAGGAAAAGCCGACTCCAAAATTGCCAGGTCAGCGCCAGAAGTTGGCGAGTCGACTCCGGGCCAAGACGAGTCGACTCCCAGTCGTGACGGCAACTTTAATTCAAACTTGGAACAGTTGCCGAGTCGACTCCTGAAAAGCTTGAGTCGACTCCCGCTACAGCCGAGTCGACTCCTGATCGCGCGAGTCGACTCCAACCCACCAACGGTCACATTGTCAGGCTGCGCAGAGTGTGCAGAACGGCCAGAAAAAGTGGAGTAACGGCTAGTTTCCGTGGGGGTTGGCTTAAATAGCCACAGAAGACTGTAGCAAAATAGAGAAGATACATTCCACTCCAAGCATTCAAGTCTTCAAGCTTTGCAAGTGCTCTTCAACGAGAAAAAGGGGAGATCAGCATTTACTGCGCCACCAACTTCTCCCCAGCATTCAAAGCTTCCTCCTCCTACATTCAAGTCGATCACTCATCCAAGAGGAGACCAGAGTCAAGAAGCCATTCCTCTACTTAAGCTTAAAAGCGTTTGAGGGCTTCTAAACTCATCCTTGAATATATTGTTTCATACCTGCTTTTGAGAAGCTTATTTTCTGTTTTCTTTCTACTACGTGTATTTACTTGGTTCAATCGGGGGATTGAATCAAGGGGATAAAGGTTAGTTGGTGAGCCAGTTTTAAAACCAACGTGTGAAAGGGTTTGATTGTGAGCCCGGGAAAACAATCGGGGTTGGTTCTAGTCGGTGAGCCTGGGAAAACCGACCGAGTTCGTTGTTAGCTCGTAAAACAACAAGTTTGGTTGTGAGCTTGCAAAACAACCGGCTGTAATCCAAGGGGGTTATAGTGTATTCCCAAGAGAAACTTGGGGAGTGGACGTAGGAGCAAGGGATAGCTCCGAACCACTATAAAACTTGTGTTTGTGATTGATTGTCTCTTCCTCTTCTCATTTCATATTGCTCACAGCACATAGTAATTAATTAAATAACTTGGCATAGTTTTTAATTAATCATCCATAACGTTTTAAATTATCCAAATTGTTTTAAAACCCAATTCACCCCCCCCTCTTGGGTTGTCTATCTGGGCAACAAGATCTCTGTGAAGTCGATACCTGCTCTCTGCTGAAATCCTTTTACAACCAGCCTGGCCTTGTATCGCTTCTTCCCGCCTTGCTCTTCCTTCAGCCTGTAAACCCATTTGTTTGACAGTGCTTTCTTCCCCTTGGGCAGATCCACCAAATCCCACGTTTGATTCTGCTCCAATGACTTCATCTCATCATCCATGGCCAACTCCCACTCCTTCCTGGTATCAACCTCCAATGCCTCCGTGAAGCATTCAGGTTCGCCATTATCTGTGAGCAGTAAATAACTAAGAGTCCCATCATACCTTTGAGGAGGCTTCCCATGAGTACTACGAGTGGACCTTCTTAGTTGTGGAGGGGGTGCCAATGCTTCAGGTTCTTGCTCTGACTGAGTCTTCTGACCAGAATTTGTAGACTCCTCTTCAGGATCCACAAAACACGGCTCAACAGGTTTTGTTTCTGATTCAGTGCTCTACTGCATTTTCTCATTGAATACCACATCATTACTACGAATGATCTTCTTGTGTTCGGGATCCCAAAGCCGGTACCCAAACTGTTGACCTCCGTATCCAACGAAAATACACTTCTTTGATTTGGCGTCTAGTTTGCTTCTTTGACTGGAATCAACATGGACATAACTGGTACAACCGAATACTCGTAAGTGCGCCAAATCAATCTTCTTCGCTGTCCATGCTTCCTCAGGAATCCCAAATTCAAGTTTCTTTGATGGCCCTCTGTTGATCAAGTAGGCAGCAGTGTTAACTGCTTCCGCCCAAAACTGCTATGGCAATCCAGCATGTATCCTCATACTCCTGGCACGCTCATTAATTGTTCTGTTCATCCTTTCAGCAACTCCATTTTGTTGTGGTGTTCCTGGAACTGTCCTTTGCCTGACGATCCCAGCATCTGCACAGTAGTCCTCAAACTCCCTGCTACAATACTCACCACCGTTGTCCGATCTCAGGCATTTCAACCTCTTTCCTGTCTCGAGTTCTACCATCACCTGCCATCTCCTGAAGACCCCAAATACCTCTGACTTGTGCTTCAAGAAGAACACCCAAAGCTTCCTGGTAGCATCATCAATAAAAGTAACATAGTACTGAGATCCACCAATGGAAGAAACTGGTGCAGGCCCCCACACGTCCGTGTGCACGAGATCTAGCTTTTCTTGCTTCCGAGGTTTACCTTCTTTGTTGAATGAAACACGCTTCTGCTTTCCGAGAACACAATCCTCACAGAAGTCCATCTCAACACTCCTGAGACCCTGCAGCTTTCCCAACTGGTGCATCACCTCCAGTCCCTGATAACTCATGTGCCCAAGTCTACAATGCCATAACTTGGTGTCCACATCTGCTGCAACAACTCCAATAGAGTTCTCCGTGCCGTTGGTGACATAAAGTGTCCCAACCTTCTTGCCACTAGCCACCGTCAACGAACCTCTGGATATCTTCCACTGATCAGCTGTGAAAGTAGCCTTGTACCCCTGGCTCGCCAACTGTCCAACAGAAATCAGATTCCTCTGCAGTTGAGGTACGTGCCGTACGTCCTCAAGCTCAAGTGAAGATCCAGAAACCAACTTCACTTCCACGCTTCCCCTTCCTTGTATGGTGCAAGGCTCTCCATCCCCTAGGTAGACTTTGCCAAAGTCTCCCTTCTCATATCCTTCAAGAAGCTTCCGTTGGGATGTAGCATGGAAAGACGCGCCCGAGTCTATCACCCAAGACTCGTCACAGGTAGACAAAGATAGAACGAGGGCATCCATATCACCGTCTTCAGCAAGATTTGCCAGATCCTTGCTGACTCCTTCGGTGTGGTCGCCTTGCTTCCCTTTAGGAGATTTGCAATCCCTCCTAAAGTGCCCCGTCTTCCCGCAGTTCCAGCACTTCGCTCCCTTGTTCTGAGGTGCTCGAGACCTGCTGGATCTCGACTTCGAGTCGCTTCGAAATCGACCGTCCTTCTTTTGTCTTCCCCGGTCAGAGGTGTTTAGTGCACTTCCAGAAGACTCCGTAGCTCCAGAAGATTTCCTTCTTGCTTCTTCACTCAGAAGCACTCCCACAACGTCATCAAAAATCAACTTCCCCGTTGCCGAAGAGTTGCTCACCGCCATCACCAGGCCCTCCCAGCTATCAGGCAATCCGGAGAGGATTAGCAATGCCCGAATCTCATCGTCAAAACTAATCTCCACTGACTCCAACTGGGCCGTGAGTCCATTGAACTCGTTGAGGTATTCTGCTATGCTGCCGCCATTTTTCATACGAAGATTAAACAACCTCTTCATGAGAAATACCTTGTTTGATGCTGAGGGTTTCTCGTACATCCGCGACAATGTTGCCATCAACTCCATCGTCGTCTTCTCGTTTTTGATGTTGAATGCCACTTGGGATGCAAGTGACAATCTGATGGTGCCGAGCGTCTTCCGATCGAGGACCTCCCAGTCTTCATCGGACATCTTCTCTGGTTTCTTTGCTCTACCTCCAAGAGGTAAATAGAGATCCTTCTGGTAAAGGTAATCTTCTATTTGCATCTTCCAAAACCCGAAGTTCGTGCCATTGAACTTCTCAATTCGCAACTTCCCTTCATCCGCCATTGCAGAATAACCAATAGCTCTGATACCAATTGTTGTCGGCGCCCCGCACCGGAACCCACTCACACCAGCGCCGCCACCGACGTCGGACAAGCAAGAGAGATACAAACGAATAAGCACTCTCTCGCTCCCTCGACTCCGGACTCAAGGATCACCTCTTCGCTCCGCCTACGAAGGACAAAAGATTACCCCGTGGTATCAGTAGGATAAAACACTTGAGCACCGCAACGGATTATCAAAGATCAAAGGAAGAAGAAGGAAGAAAATAGCAAAGCAAACACAAAAAATGTAACGAGGTTCGGCTACAAATAGCCTACGTCCTCCACCGCTCCAAATCTCAATAAGGATGAACTGATTACAGAGATAGCACACACCCGAACGATCACAAGCGATCGATCTACAAGAGATTCACACAGAATTCCCTTTGCACAAGAAGTAGGATCCCAATCCTCTTCTTCTCTAGAACCCTAGCCTCACAAACAAGAGTCTCTCTCAAATATACGGCCAATAATCTTACCCTAGGGCTCTCATGAGTCCTATATATAGTCTCAAGACCTTCAGATGATCATAGCCGTCGAAACGCCACCAAAAACACCAAAAAAAAATCGTCCGTACGATTTTTCGCGAGCCCGAGTCGACTCGGCTGAAGTCCGAGTCGACTCTAGCACGTCTGAACAACTTCCAGTTTAACTGGCACGATCTCGAGTCGACTCCACTGTATCTCGAGTCGACTCGACGATGCTCCGAGTCGACTCGACTGTAGTTCGAGTCGACTCTGACAGTCCAGACAGAAACATGGTTTTTGCGGCTTTCTCCTCTCGGGTCGACTCGACAGACCTCGAGTCGACTCGACTGTTCCCGAGTCGACTCGACAGAAGCTCGAGTCGACTCCGACAGTCCGCCAGACAGAAAACTATGCAGAATTGATTTTCCTTCAATTCTCTTCATCACCAAAGGTCTCCACATACCCCAACACTGGAAGGAGAAATTTTACAAAGATTCCATGAAAGAAGAGCCAATACAAATTGAATCTATCAAGTAGGAACCTGTAACGATTTAAAGGAACCATAAAAGCAAAGATGAACCTGGGAACGATCGATTGATGAGGATGAGAGAGAGAGGAACCAGGGCATGGCGCTCGCCGGCCTGGAAGGAGAGCTGATGGTTCATGGCCTGGGTGTAGAACTAAGAGAGCGAGTTGGCCATGCTGCGGAAGATGGAGTAGAGCGTCCGATCCACCTCGTCGAGGCGCGTTGCGTCCGATTTTTGCTTCCGCGCCATGGATTCGATTCTGAGGAGAAGAAATAGAAACGATCACAAACGATCCGTAATGGAGGAGGAATTATAGAAGAAGAACTCCTCTCTGTCCTCTCTAAATCCCTAAGCCGCTTCAGAAACGAGAAAGAAAGCACCTATAATTTTTAAGGCTCGGAAGCACCTGCAATCACCAAGAAAGAAAAGGGATCTGCAAAAACCCCCCAAAAATCAACAGAAAATACTAGCCTCGCCAAGAACAAAAAAATGCAAGAAACGAGAGAAGAAGAAGGGCACTAGAAGAGGGCGAGGACGACGACAGCAGAAAAGCGAGATGGGGAGGCGATGGATTGATGTCGGCGCGGGACGCCGATCGGAGCTCGGAAAGCGAGATGGGGAGGCGATGGATTGATGTTAGCGCGGGGACGCCGATCGGAGCTCGGGAAGCGAGATGGGGAGGCGATCGGAGCTCGGGGACGCCGATCGGAGCTCGGGAAGCGAGATGAAGAGGCGATCGGAGCTCGAGGACGCTTTTGAATGAGAGGAGAGGAGACGAGACATTTTTAAGGTAGCTAGGGCATCAATCGAGAGTGGGGCGAGGCGTTGGAAAGGATTTGGCCTCTGACGACGCTTATAAGCGTCGTCGTAGGTCCAGCTTACAGCGACACTTAAAAAGCATCGTCGATTCTAAAGATGTACCGACGCTTTTTAAAAGTGTCGGTAAAATTTGGCGCTGAACCAAAATATCCCGACGCTTTCTCCTAGCATCGGGAAATCTACCTTTTCCTATAGTGAGAAAAAGAAAAAAAAGTTATATTCTCCTCCTTTGAAAATGGAATCACCAATTTGTTAAAAAAAAAATTACCAACGGAGAAGAATATAACGTCTGTATATGGAAATTTAACCACTTGGTAGCACAAATTTTAGATATTTAGTTGACAGGTTTTAGACCTTAGTTTCACTCTTTAGATTTTTCGAAGTAGGTGAAAAGAAACAACAGGCATAATATATCAACTATAGAAAACTTGAGGGGGAGGAAAGAGAAAAGCTCTCTCGAGCTGCGTGCAAATTCATGTGACAGAAAACATGGGTCTGAGCTGCAAAAAATTCATGAGTGGCTATGAAAACTAGCTTTAGGCGTGCTATGCATGCAAGGTCTGAACTTTTATAAATATGGAATTCTATTTTTCTCCCCTTAACACCCTTTTGTTGGTACTTTCCAACCATATTAGAGACATGTCTCCAAGCTCTTTAGTCATGTCATTCCATTCCACCAAAGGCCAACAAGAAAAGTCTCACTCCGCTCTTTCTCTCTACATCTTCTTGTTGTTGTGAAACTTGCATAATATCATTTCAGGGAGAAGCCATAGCTTTCAGAATTTTTCGTAGGCACTCGAGAAACTGGCATAGGCTTGGCTCGAGGTAGTGGGTACAGTTGCAATAGTTTAATAAATGTCATTTATATTACTTCTATTTTAAAGACACTATGCCTCTTTCTGTAATATCTCTTTAAAAATTGAATCACCTACTTAAAATTAAAAAAATAAAAAGAAAAAAAAGTTATATTCTCCTCCTTTCAACACTGAATTACCAATTAGCAAAAAAAATCCCCAACGGAGAAAAATATAACCTATGTGTTTGAAAATTTGACCACGCAGTAGCACAAATTTTGGATATTTAGTTGACAGGTTTTACCCTCAGTTTCACTCTTCAGATTTTTTGAAGTAGGTGAAAAGAAACAACATGCGTAATATATCAGCTACAGAAAATTTGAGGGGGAGAGGAGAGAAAAACTCTCGAGCTGCACACAAATCTATGTGATAGAAAACATAGGTCTCTCAGTCTCTTCTCACGGCTGCAAAAATTTATGAGTGCCTACGAAAACCAGCTTTAGGCGTGCTATGCTTACAAGGTTTAAACTTTTATAAGTATAGCGTTCCTTTTTTTCTCCCCTCGACCCCCTTTTTGTTGGTACTTTCTCACCTTCACACCATTCCATTCCACCAAATGCCAACAAGAAAAGTCTCACTCCTCTCTTTCTCTCTACGTCTTCTTATCATTATGAAACTGGCATAATATCACTTTAGGGATAAGCCCTAGCTTTATGAATTTTTCATAGGCACTCATGAAACTAGCATGGGCTTTATTGACCCAAAGATTGATATTGATGATCACAAAACCTTGAAGTATAATTACTAATGGTGGTGTTGCAAGAAGAAAGATAATTTGTTTTGCAAAGAATATAGCAAGTTGAAGAATACAAGAAGGGCTATAGTGCCGAGCTGACTCCTATTCACAAGCCGATTTCTGCTTCAGCCGAGTCGACGTAAGGTCTGCGCAAGTCGACTCGAGCACGCTGGGAGGCATAACGGGTAGTTTTTCACGACTCCAACGGCTAGTTTTTCATCTCTAACGGCTCTATTTCGTCTCTAACGGCTAGGAGAAGCTTTCCACATATTTTTCAGGCTATAAATTCATGGAAACACCATTAAACAAAGTGAATAAGAGCTCCACAAGATCAAATTTTTTCAAGAACTCCAAAAGTGAGGGCATAAGGCCAAATCCACAAAAAAGGCCAAACATTTGAGCAAGAGGAGAATTATTCAAGTTAGAATCAATCAGAATATCTACCAAGAACCTCAAGATCACATCCTCAACCTCAATCAATTGGTGAAGAGCTTCAAAGATCTACCACTACACCAATCCGAGTTTTGCTCTTTTCTTCTTTTGTATTTTATATCTTGAGCATAACTCTAGTGTGCTTTAATTTCTTCAATTTTTGCACTTGTAAAGGTTCTTCCAAACTTAAATTGGAAGTTGTTGAATTAGGAGGATTCAACAAGGGAAAAGATTTTGGTTGGTGTGCCTTGGAAAAAATCAACCGGGTTGTTTGTGAGTCCCAAAAAAAAAACAAACAGTGTAGGTTTTGGTTGGTGAGCCTTGAGAAAAATCAACTGGATTGTTTGTAAGCCCGAAAAATAAATGTTGTAAATGTTTTGGTTGAAAAACCAACTGGGTTGTTTGTAAGCCCGAAAAACATGTTAGGATCTATCACATGCCGCTGAAAATTCAAAAAATTTTCAGATGCGCAGCGGAAAGACATGTGCATATCCCGTTCATCGCATGAACGTATTTTAAAACCTTTTGTAGATAGATCAGGATTAAATTCTTATTAAACCATTTTAAAATTATGATTAAGAAGATTAGATCTTCACCTTGTACGGGTAGATGGTCTCCGCAAATCTGATTTACGTGGTATTTGATAAAGGTTCAGTGGAAGCCGCACACGCGTCCGACCTCTATAGGTATCCACACGAAGTAATGAGTCGATCGAAGCCTTTGGATCTTCTCGGGGTGCTAGCTCTCTTGCAGAGAAGGCTATTGATGGCTGAAGTCCTCTCCTTTGAATCAACCTTTGATTGGCTTGAGAGGAGAAAGAAGAAGGAGGGATCTAGGAAGAAGAAAACAAGGCTCTTCGCAGCCTTTTCTTTTCCTTATGCTAGAACCAATAGAAGAGGAGGAAGGAGGCCACGCCACCCTTTGTTTTCTTCCCTTGTTCTTGCGGCTGAAAGGAGGAATGGGAGGGGAGGTTTGCTGCCATGAAAGCCAAGGAAAAACATGAGAGAAGGGGTCGAAATCCCTCCTCCTTTTTAATTCCTTAAGAGATAAGGATGAGTTCCTATTTTCTAGGAACTCATCTTTATCTCTTCTTTTGGCTAGTTAGGAGGGGCGTACGCCTCTCCTTTTCTCTCCACATACGGCAGCTAGGGAGGGGCATACGCCCCTCCCTCTTATCCCTTTTAATTATCCACTTAATCATATTAAGTGGCTATTTAGTTTGGGTCCAATGCACGGGTTCAATTCTATTCCAAATAGAATTAGGTGCACCCATTTTCTTTCATTCCAAATTCTAATCTAATTAGGATTCAATTAAACTATGACTCTATTGAACTCTTCAATCCTAATCCAATTAGGAGTCATTTAATTAATTAGATTAAAATTAAAATTAATTAGGACTTAAAAAAATCCTAATCTAATCAGGACTTGTTCAAATTTCAGCCCTAAGACAATTAGGACTTTAAAAATTTTATTCCAAGTAGGACTCTAATTTAATTTGAAATCCCAATCCAATTAGGACTTCATGAATCCCCCTCCAAGTAGGACTCATGATCAAGTCCAATTAATTAAATCTAATTAATTAAATTAAATTGCAATCCGATTGCAATTATTCCTTCTTCTAACCACTAACTCTTAGCGGATTTTCAATTTATCAATCTAATTGATTATATTTGATTCTTAATCACAATTCAACCATCGAATCAGTCAATACTTCTAATGTGTGTGACCCCATAGGTTTTATTCTAACTGGTAGTGAGATATATTGCAATCTCTATCACAATATCATTGAAAACTCCTTTCAATAGGTTGAAACAATTCCAACTCAACTCACCAGGGATTATCGACCATCGAGATGATCCCTGTGAGTCTCACCATCCACCAGTGACACCTAGCAGTATATAGTGGCTACCCAGCAGAATAAAATGATGAACCTCTAGGTGCAGTTATCATATGATACAGTCCTTCTATCGTGGATCCCTACAGATCGGAGGTCATGGATAACTCGTCAAATTTCGTTGTCTGTCATATGTCTATATTTATTCGACTTGAGTTCGATAGTGAAAAACTCTTTCTCCACTTTATATTATGCCCTGGCCAAGGTCTTAGAACTCAGTCTTATAAATCACATAGGATCACTCATCTTTTATCAAGGTCGATCGATTCCATGTAAGTGCATATCCTACTCCTACAGTGAACCTACTGCAGCCAATCTACACAACAAGGACCCATATGACTAGAGACCATGTATATGTGCAGTCAAACTATGAGGATGATAGTATTATTTTGATGATTAACAAGCAATTATCTAGAGCATGCTATAAGTTAAATTGATACTTCATTTATAAGTTCATTACTCTCAGTATATTTGTTTAATTGAAAATGGATAAATGGCCTTGTTCATTTGGATGAATCTAACCTTGAGAATGCAGCAAAGTATGGTTTGAGTCGACCCACAGGTTGATTGGGTCGACCCCGGTACATCAAGAAGTCATCTGGCACACTCCTGCAAAAATGGCACAAATGAACAGTGAGTTGGGTCGACCCAAGGTAAGCATGAGTCGACCCAACCTCCAAAGAACCTCAAAACACAACAGAAGAATGCTCTCTGGATTTACTGAGAGGGTCGACCCACACAGTGGTTGAGTCGACCCAAGCTTGAGTCGACCCAAACCCTGAGAGGGTCGACCCAAAGGCAAGACAGAAAGACAGACAGAAAATGGTTCTCTGGAATTACTGAGAGGGTCGACCCAAGAAGAAGTTGAGTCGACCCAAGTGAACTTTGAGTCGACCCAAAGAATGGTTGGGTCGACCCATGGGAAGGAAGGCTGAAATTGAGGTTTCTGTGGTTTCTGAGAGGGTCGACCCAAGGAATGTTTGAGTCGACCCAAGGCAAAGTTGGGTCGACCCAAGGACAGGTTGAGCCGACCCAAACACGGGCTGAAGCATAACGGCTAGTTCTGCAGATGTACTTTTTGTCCTTCTCAAGGTGAGTAATGGCTAGTTTTTCAAATCTGACCATTGGGGCTTGTCCAAGGAAGGTTGGAAACTATTTAAAGGGGCACTATTCATCAGAGAGAAGTACTTTTGCAAGGAATATCAAAGAGTACACAAGAAAACAAAAGTGCCCTAATCTTCTTCATTCAAGAGCTTCATTCAAGAATCAAAGAAAGAGGTTGAGTAGATTCAAAGAGTCATCAAGAGCTCCATCCTCCCTTGAAGAGTGAAGCATCCTTGACAAAGAAGAGAGAAGCCACTTCAAAGCGATAAATATTTTCTAACTCTTCTTTGTAGTTAATATTGTTACATTTGCTCATTTAGGAGTTTGAATCTTTCTTTTTGTTTGTCAAACTATTTGTAAAGGTTGGTTGGTTAGCCCGCAAAACCAACGGGATAGGTTTTTGGTGAGCCCGGAAAACCAAAGTGTAAAGGTTCGTTGGTGAGCCCGTAAAACCAACATAGGTTCGTTGGTGAGCCCGTAAAACCAACAAAAGTTTTTGGTGAACCCGGAAAACCAAAGTGTATAGGTTCGTTGGTGAGCCCGTAAAACCAACAAAGGTTTTTGGATTGTGAGCCCGAAAAACAATCCAACTGTAATCCGCGGGATTATAGTGAATTCCCAAGGAGTCGCTTGGGGAGTGGACGTAGGTGCTAAGGAGAGCACCGAACCACTATATATTGTTGTGTTTGTATTGTGCATGTGCTTACGTTTATTCTTGCAATATCTTCCATCTTTGTTCTAGTTTAACTCATTCAAATAATTTAAGAAAGCATCCACCGCACTTAATTAAGAAAACTTTTAAAACACCAATATTATAGAAGAAACCAATTCACCCCCCCTCTTGGATTGTCACCTTGGGCAACAAGTGGTATCAGAGCAAGGTGCTCTAATAGTACTCATTGATCTCACAATCAAGAGTTAAAGATCATGACAACCCAAGTGGGATGTTCTATGAGTGAGGGACAATTAATTGATAGACCTCCACTATTTGATGGTATAAACTACACATATTGGAAAGCACGCATGCGCATTTTCATTCAAGCACATGACTACGATTTATGGAGTATCATAGTCAATGGGCTACACACAAACACTAATCATGATAAAGAAAGAGCTCAGCAAAATGCAAAAGCCATGAATATTCTATATTGTGCATTGGATGATAGTGAACTTAATAGCATATCTTTTTGCATAACTGCTAAGGAAATATGGAATATGCTTGAAGTTAAATATGAATGCACTAACGTTTCTAGTGAATTTGAAACTAGTTCCGAAGAAGAAGAGCATCAAACTGAAACTGAAAATCTATACTTTGTAGCACATGAAGATGATGTATGTACTCGAACACAAAGTGATTTCTCATTCAAAAATCAAGTACATACTGAAGCTCAATCTGATTTTACATTTGATGAACTTCATGATGCTTTTTCTGATTTATACTTAGAATATAAGAAGCTTAGTTTAAAGAATAAAAAGCTAAATCAGAAAAATCTATCTCTTGCTGAAAGCTATAATATAACTCAGAAAAATAATAAATTACTTTTAGAAGACAATGAAAGGCTAACTAAAGAAGTTAACAAACTTAAGCCTATAGTTGAAAAATTTACTATCAGCTCTGAAAAACTGAACTTAATGATAAATAATCAAAGAGCTGAATTTGAAAAGGCTGGATTAGAATATCAATCTTGGTACACACAAAAATCTCTTAATGATATATGTGTTAAATCCTCCACTATCTATCCTAAAACGGATTCTAATTTATCTGATGAACCTAATGAACAAAAACAGAAAATTAAAAATCCATCATCCACTTATATTAAATCAATGTTTGTTAAATTTAATAAGAGTATGCAGAAATACATTCCTTATAATCCTAAATTCTGCAAGCCTATGGACAAAATAGCCATTAAGAAAATATGGGTTCCAAAAGGAACAATAATAGCTAACCTACAAGGACCCAAAAGAGCTTGGATTCCTAAGTTGAAAATCTGAATATTTTCTGTAAGTGTGTCTAGCACTCAAGGCTCCAACAAAAGATGCTAATTTAGAAATTGGGTGCTCTAGACATATATTAAAGAATGAAACTTAAAATATACTTTAGAAAAATAATTGAAATGAAAAGAATAATGAAATTAATAATCCTTGCATCTCATCATTCTCTTTGCCTTAGTATCTAATTAAAACATAAATTGGAGGTATTAATCAATTTTGTGATATAGGTAATATTTTTAAAAATATAATCAAATCACTTCATTTTATAGTATGCCTTACTTACTGCTGGATAAGTTGCTAAATGATTAATCAATTTATTAAGAATAACTCTATGAATTCTCTATCTACTTGATTGAGAGTTTTTATCAATGGTATTATCTTATTGATCATAGACATGAGAATGTATACTTGGTATGCCTTTAAATATATGCACTATGAATACCAAGATTAAAGAAACCACTTTTGGCATATAAAATCAACTCATACTAGTATGGACTTAATCTCAAAAGACCTTGTCATTGGTTCACTTAGATTAATTTTTGCAAGGTCAAAGTTTGCTATGTATGTCATCTAGAAAAATAAACTAGAATCATTTCTAAATTTGAAAACATTGTTTCCACCTTTTAGCCGTTGGAAATTCTCCATAAGAACTTATTTGGATCTCTAGGATTGTGAACCTAGGAGATAAGCTCTCTAATTTTGTAATTATGGATGATTTCTCAAAGCTAATGTTGGTTTTATTCTTGGCACTTAAATTGAAATATTTTCTGCTTTGGCACAAACTTACAAAAGGTTTTAAATGAAAAAGGTTTGCAAACTGTGAAAATTCATGGCACATCTTTGAAAACCAATTTGTTGATAAAATGGTATTGAATACAATTGTGCTTGCACCAAGAACACTATTGCATATAGGGGTTATAAAAATATAAAAAAAAAATATAGAACCTTTGTTGTGTAAGGACAATGCTTTGTGATAGCAGTTGATTAATACTATCATCACAGCTTGTCATATTATAAGGTTTCTATTAAATCTATTTTTAAAGAAAACCCCATGTGAACTCATGAAAAACAGAAAATCAAATGTTGCATACCTTCATATTTTTCAGTTATACATATTATGTTCTCAAGAATGAAATATATGCCAAATCTGATAAAACAAGTATTTCTTTGGATATTACTCTTTAAGCAATGCATATAGAATATTCAATGAAAAGATACTAGTTGTAGAAAGATCAATTTATATTATTCTTATTAAAACTAGATCTTTTATTGAGAATATAGTTTATCACTTTGATTCTATGTAACAATCTGAATTTTGATAGAAACAATTGTTTAAGATAATTTGATTAAAACTCAACTTGTATATCTTATTGACAATTATCTTAAGCAAATAGAATCTAAGCTAAATTAATTCTGAAAATAAAAAAAAAATTGATTTGACCTTGATGAATCCTTCTATTGCCTCACATGCTTGTTCTTGAACCATTTTACTTAATGAAGTTATCTCTTTAGTTCAAGTGACTTGTGCTTGCTTATATTTAGACAATCTCTTGAGTAAAGTGACTTAATATTCAATTATTGTCATATCTTATGTTGAGTCATCTAGCTAAGAAATATATTGTATGAATGTTTTGTATCTTGAAGAAACTAATGACTTTCCTTCAAGAAAGAAAAAGATTTTATTAATGATACAGGATTTATGAGCAAGAAATTTCAACTTGAAGGACACCTCGATGAAAGATACAATAAACATTCCCTTGCAAACAAAAAAAAAAAAGAAGAGATTTTCTTCAGCCAAGGGTGTAAAGAATCTAAAAGGTATTTGGCTTGAAGAATGCTAAATGCACTGGTAATCTAAACTATTCTCTTGTAAGTTAGTTGAGCAAAATCAATAGTTTGAAATTATATGGTAGCATGATTAAACCTTTAATTGCTGATCATCTTGATATCATGCTTCATTCTCATGCTAGTGATGATTGTTTCATGGTGTGATTAAATTGAAGTTTACTTTTTCCTATATAATGCATAACCATGAAATACACAAGTTTATGCCTCAAATCTCTAATTCAAAATAACTTGTGATAAGCTATGAATCATTGGGCATAATGAAAATGCTGTTTGCATGATATTTATTTATATGCAGCATATAAGATTATTTCTTTATTCTGCTCTTTCATGTAAATTACTTGAGAATAACAAAAAGAGAGAGAGAGATAAAGAAAAGAAAATGGATATTATTCAAGAGAAGTAAAATCTAAGTAAAGGCAAATACTTCAATCTTAAGGAAAAGCAAAACAAGCATAATACATTCGGCACATTTGTGAGACTAGTGAAAGGGATAAAATCTGTAATAAATTACACTTAAACAGGGAGAGTTTGAAGTGAACATTTTAACATTTCTATATTGCTCATTAAAGGGATGGTGCCAATTGGGAGGCTAGTGGTAGTACCCGGCACTATTTGACCCAACTATTCGGTGTAGGGTATATTAGGGACGGCACAAGAGGGAGGCTAGTGGTAGTACCTCGTGCCCCTTCCAACTCCACCGGATAGGGAGCAAATAGAGTATAGAGCATAAGAAGGTAAAAATGAAAGTATATAAGAAGAATCAAGTCAAATTTTTAATCACTTGAAAACACACTTTAAGGATGAAATCAGTGCAAGATTATATTTAAATAGGAGGAGTTTATTTGAAAAGAATTGATTTTGATCATTGACATGCTTGCTCTTAATATTTTAATGCATGACTTAACATATAATATATTTTGCATATGGCATGATGTCTTGAATTATGGGTTCTCAATATTTTGTAATGCTCCAATCATCTTTAAAATTTGAAAGTTGAATAAATTTGTAAAAAGGAGAAGAGAAGGATATCTCTATTTAGGCAAAATGAATTGATTTTGTTTTATCCTTCAACTTGCCTAACTTTGGTATATAATTCATACCAAAACTCAACATAAATACAAATATTCTGAATATGCTCTTATATGTTTGAAATATGTGTTTTCAATCGTAATGATTTAAGATGAGCTACAATGTGAAGATACATATCTCAAATTACAACTTTGAAAGCCTTCTTGAGAATCTTTATGAAATTCAGAATCTGATTTTGTATAAAAGCTTAAACTCAATATGAATTTCTCGATAAAACTACAGCTTAAGAAAAATAGAATAATTCTGATGCCTTGATTGCTTGCCCCGATACGCATCTGAAACATATCATTTCTTATCTTCAAAGTTTACTAATATTGGTCTGAATGATGTGTCTTTCGATGATCTTGATTGCAAACAAATATTTTTAATATATGATTTTATTTTGATGTTGAAAAGATTTATTGTGCTTCATATATACATTGCTGAAAAACTTTGATTAAGAAATTGAGTTCTATAAATATATATACTTCAATGATCATCTATATGTTTTTTCCTCTCCTACATTATTAAAGACTTCCATCAAAATATATATGTATATATATATTATTAAAAGAGTGAATGATCTTAAGTCTAGAAATATTTCAGCTCACTCAAATGATTCTTAAAAGAAAGAAAATGTAAATGCTTTTGAAAGAATTTGAGCTTCAAATGAATCATTTTCTGATTAATATTTCAGTACATTTTCTCAAAGATTAAGAGGAAGCATAACTTTTTCTTAAAAGATTAAAAAGAGTGATTGCTATAAATTTTGAATAATTCTAGATCACTCTACATTCTTGATATCATAAAGGTTCAGTTTTATTCACGTTTATCATTAAAATCTGAAATTCAACAAAAGATAAGAATAATTAAAGAAGAATGCATCTTTTAAGGGGGAGCTTTAGATATTCAGTATCTTATCCTAAAGTTACTTTAATTTGATGCATACCTTGAATTTTATGGATTGATTAATTAAGGGGGAGAAAGAAAATTTCAGAGGGAGAGATCATATAGAACTTAATCATGTAAATTCACAACTAAAGATAAGAGAAAGAATACTAAATGTAAAGTGGTATTAAACTTTGTGCTTCATTGAATATCTTTTGAAAGTTGGATTTTTCATCTGTACTTAATTGGTAAACCACTTGTTTTGAAAACTAAGTGAAAAGGATTCCAGTTGTCTTAGCATTGAAAATTTACTTTGGAATCCACTAATGATCTCTTATTGGCTTGCACTTTAGTGTTTCAATCCTGAGCCAATTCATTTTAATTGATTTTGATGCTATGATCTTTAAAGGAGTAAAAGAAAGTCTTTAAGAGAGCTTTAAAAGAACTTTCAAAGCCCTGAATTTTATGTATCCTACATTGCATAAATTCATATCTTGGTATCTATGCTCCAATACTTTTATATCATGAAAGAACTTTGAAATCATTAAGAATTAAGGATTCAACATAATCTTATGTTTTTTTTTTCGAGTATATAAGTTTTGATCTTTATCTGCTCGTATACTATACTATAAAAAAAAAAAATTTAATTAGATTGCTCTCATGTTGCTATATACTTAATATATTAAAAAAAAAAAGAGGTATTGGATTTTCATTCGTGCTTTCTTTGAATATTATTCTTGATACTCCTTGAAATAACTTGAAAAGGATTCCATCTACACTTGATTTCAAAACTATCTTTGGAATCTACATTTAGAGATCACTTCTGGCTTACATCCTAAATATCTCATTCATAAAGCCAAACACATAGAAATAAGATATCATTTTATTAGGGATCATGTGCAAAATGAAAACGTATGTATTGAACATATATGCACTGAAAAATAATTAGCCGACATATTTACAAAACCCTTGAGTGAAGATAGATTCTGCACGCTAAGGAGAGAATTAGGCAAATGTGATCCTTTTTATTGAAGAAATATAAAAGGGAGCAAGTAGTCTCATGATACATTCCTCCAATTTCTAAAAACCCATGAAACATGAGTCAAACTTGTCATCTATAGTTTTGATTCTTTGGAACAACTCGATAAATTTATAGATCCTTTTAGGAGGCCCTCCAATGACCATAGATCACCCGAAAGCCCTAAGAAATGCATGGGAATGGAAATCGGAAAACTAGTCCTCTAACCTCGCTCGGGAAAACCTCGCTCGGGACTACAAAAAAACGGGTATCGAATTCCCTACTCATGTATCATTGTCCCAGAAAGAATTTATAAGGATTGGAAGCAAGGATAATTTTTAGAAGCAAAAAGGAAGAGAAAAGAAAAAAATTCTGCACTTGGGTCGACCCAACCCAGAATAGGGTCGACCCAACGTTGAGTCAACCCAAGAAAATTCTTGAGTCGACCCAACGTCGGAACCCCATTGTTAAAAGGGGGACCCGTGAGCTATCTAGGGCACTGTTTACCCTTTGTCCTCTTCCGAAAACCCTATTCCCCACTCTCAAATCTTCTCCAATCATCTCCAAACAGTAGATTACTTTAATATCTTGGAGAAATGGGACCCAAGAGAGCCGTAGCCAAGCGATCCGGGAGAGTCTCACGATCTTGTTTAGAGCCTAGGATATGTATCTAGTTCTCATATATATTTTGTGTTTATCATGCATCTTTAAACTTTGATTGAGGAACATTGTATTTGCTTTTGCTTTTGATATACTAAAATGTTCCTATTTTGATCAATGAAGTTTGAAGTTTGTTGTTTATTGCATCTTTCCCATGTATCTTTTTGATGATAACAAAAAGGGGGAGAAGAAAAGAAAGAGTATAAATTTTAGGAGAAGTAAAGATCTTAGGGGAGAAGTAAAGATATCTTTAGAGCAAGTAAAGAAAGAGCAAAAGTAAAGAAAGTTAAAGAAAGGAGAAGTAGAGAAAAAGAAATAAGAAGTTATGTAAAGAAAAGAGAAATGAATGGGCAAACAAATTGAAAATCATATAAGAAAGTTTATACATCTAAGGGGGAGCAATTTGTAACAATGAAATTGATCAAATCAAAAATTTATATCACAATTCAGAATTTGTCACATATAAATTCAGAATTTGGCACGCACCTCTCGCACCCCGATACATAGCCTGAAACTCATTTTATCTCAAATTTTTGAAGTTTCATCGCTAATGAATTATAAATGAAAGGGGGAGCAATTCAAAGAGTCAAATTGGCAACATTTAAATGATATAGGGGGAGATTTCACAAGTATATATGAAAAGCTGAAATTCAGCAGTTTAATCCCTTTTATAAACTGATTTTAAAGACAAGTATCAATAGGCTTATACTCTTTATTTTGTAATCATCAAAAAGGGAGAGATTGAGGATGATAGTATTATTTTGATGATTAACAAGCAATTATCTAGAGCATGCTATAAGTTAAATTGATACTTCATTTATAAGTTCATTACTCTCAGTATATTTGTTTAATTGAAAATGGATAAATGGCCTTGTTCATTTGGATGAATCTAACCTTGAGAATGCAGCAAAGTGTGGTTTGAGTCGACCCACAGGTTGATTGGGTCGACCCCGGTACATCAAGAAGTCATCTGGCACACTCCTGCAAAAATGGCACAAATGAACAGTGAGTTGGGTCGACCCAAGGTAAGCATGAGTCGACCCAACCTCCAAAGAACCTCAAAACACAACAGAAGAATGCTCTCTGGATTTACTGAGAGGGTCGACCCACACAGTGGTTGAGTCGACCCAAGCTTGAGTCGACCCAAACCCTGAGAGGGTCGACCCAAAGGCAAGACAGAAAGACAGACAGAAAATGGTTCTCTGGAATTATTGAGAGGGTCGACCCAAGAAGAAGTTGAGTCGACCCAAGTGAACTTTGAGTCAACCCAAAGAATGGTTGGGTCGACCCATGGGAAGGAAGGCTGAAATTGAGGTTTCTGTGGTTTCTGAGAGGGTCGACCCAAGGAATGTTTGAGTCGACCCAAGGCAAAGTTGGGTCGACCCAAGGACAGGTTGAGCCGACCCAAACACGGGCTGAAGCATAACGGCTAGTTCTGCAGATGTACTTTTTGTCCTTCCCAAGGTGAGTAACGGCTAGTTTTTCAAATCTGACCATTGGGGCTTGTCCAAGGAAGGTTGGAAACTATTTAAAGGGGCACTATTCATCAGAGAGAAGTACTTTTGCAAGGAATATCAAAGAGTACACAAGAAAACAAAAGTGCCCTAATCTTCTTCATTCAAGAGCTTCATTCAAGAATCAAAGAAAGAGGTTGAGCATATTCAAAGAGTCATCAAGAGCTCCATCCTCCCTTGAAGAGTGAAGCATCCTTGACAAAGAAGAGAGAAGCCACTTCAAAGCGATAAATATTTTCTAACTCTTCTTTGTAGTTAATATTGTTACATTTGCTCATTTAGGAGTTTGAATCTTTCTTTTTGTTTGTCAAACTATTTGTAAAGGTTGGTTGGTTAGCCCGCAAAACCAACGGAATAGATTTTTGGTGAGCCCGAAAAACCAAAGTGTAAAGGTTCGTTGGTGAGCCCGTAAAACCAACATAGGTTCGTTGGTGAGCCCGTAAAACCAACAAAGGTTTTTGGTGAACCCGGAAGACTAAAGTGTATAGGTTCGTTGGTGAGCCCGTAAAACCAACAAAGGTTTTTGGATTGTGAGCCCGAAAAACAATCCAACTGTAATCCGCGGGATTATAGTGAATTTCCAAGGAGTCGCTTGGGGAGTGGACGTAGGTGCTAAGGAGAGCACCGAACCACTATATATTGTTGTGTTTGTATTGTGCATGTGCTTACGTTTATTCTTGCAATATCTTCCATCTTTGTTCTAGTTTAACTCATTCAAATAATTTAAGAAAGCATCCACCGCACTTAATTAAGAAAACTTTTAAAACACCAATATTATAGAAGAAACCAATTCACCCCCCCTCTTGGATTGTCACCTTGGGCAACAAACTACAATAACCTCAATGTGAATAGGCGAAGCACCGTAGGTCAAAGGACCAGTCACACTACTGCAACATCAAGCAAGTCACTGACGAGTGGATAGACATTCAAGTGACTTCTTGTCTTGGTCACGCTCAGTACCCTTGTTCTCTAACAAGCACCTGCACTATCACTTCAGTGTCCCTACACTGTGGACTCGAGTCTCGTCCATTTATAAGAAAAGCGATCTGTGCACTAATCGGATCGATCACCGTTCTCGTGATGATCCATTGATCAGGAGCATTTATAAATTAATCACCAATGATACATGGCTCAAATTCTCAACTCTTGAGAATATGTATCATCATCTTATTAATTTCTTGGACGATTCATAGACACATAAACAATATGAATGAAAAGATGCCTATTTATTATTCAATAATAATAAAGTCAAGTACAAATTTATGTCCCAGAATTAATAATGTGTCCGCCAGATTGGCTTCTAGGACATACATCTAACAATCTCCCTCTTGCACTAAAGCCAATCAGACATATATCTAAGTCCCATCTTCTCAAGGTGGGCTTCAGTTTTTTTCTGATTTAACTGCTTAGTGAGCGGGTCCGCCACGTTGTCCGCGGAGTCTATTCTCTGCACCTCGACATATTTCTTTTCGAGGTACTCACGTATGAGGTGAAAGCGCCGCTCTATATGCTTGAACTTCTGATGAGACCTTGGCTCCTTAGCAAGAGCTATGGCGCCATTATTATCGCAGTAGAGTGTGATGGCATCTGATGGCATTACATCTAGCTTTGCAATGAATTTCTTGAACCAGAAGGCTTCCTTTGCAGCTTCAGAGGCAGCGATATCCTCAGCTTTCATGGTAGAATCAGCAATGATCGGTTGTTTGGAACTCTTCCAATTTACCGTACCACCATTGCACAAGAACACATATGCAGATGTAGACTTTCTATCATCAATATCAGTCATGAAATCTGAATCTGTATATCCTTCTACCTTTAACTCTGATGATCCTCCAAAAACCAAGAACAAATCTTTAGTTCTTCTCAAGTATTTAAGAATATTCTTTACAGCTGTCCAGTGCTCTTCACCTGGATTCGACTGATATCTGCTAGTGACACTCACAGCAAGGGGTATATCAGGTCGTGTACACAGCATGACATACATAAGACTCCCTATTGCCGAAGCATAAGGGATCTTTCTCATGCGTTGAATCTCTTCAGATGTGTTGGGGCACATCTTCTTGGAGAGATGAATCCCATGCCTAAGGGGTAATAGACCCCTCTTAGAGTTTTCCATACTGAACCTCTTCAGTACCTCCTCTATGTACATATTCTGTGATAGGCCAAGCATCCTTTTAGATCTATCTCTATAGACCTTAATCCTCAAAATGTAGGATGCTTCCCCAAGGTCTTTCATGGAGAACTCTTTTGATAACCAGATCTTGACCGAGGTTAGCATAGGAATATCATTCCCAATCAGGAGGATGTCATCCACGTATAGTACGAGGAACATGACAGCACTCCCACTAACCTTCTTGTAAACACACGGTTCCTCTTCATTTTTGATGAAATCAAACGATTTGATCGCATCATTGAAACGAGTGTTCCAACTCCGAGATGCTTGCTTTAGTCCATAGATGGACCTTTGCAGCTTGCAGACCTTGTGATCTCCATCACCGGAGGTAAAACCCAAAGGCTGCTCCATGTAAATATCTTTATCAAGATATCCATTCAGAAAAGCAATTTTCACATCCATCTGCCATATTTCATAATCATGAAATGCTGCAATGGCAAGCAATGTTCGAATAGATTTCAGCATGGCTACAGGTGAAAAGGTCTCCTGATAGTCAATGCCTTCGCGCTGACTATACTCTTTCACCACTAGCCTTGCCTTACAGGTCTCTACCTTTCCATCCAAACCTATTTTTCTTTTGTAGATCCATTTCCATCCAATAGGTACTATACCTTCTGGTGGATCTACTAAGGTTCAGACTTGGTTAAAATACATGGAGTCTATCTCTGACTTCATGGCTTCCAGCCATTTCTCGGAATCGATATCAGATATCGCCTCGTTGTAGGTATTGGGATCCTGTACATGTCCCTATCTCCCATGAGGAATATTTTCTCGGTATCCTCTACTAGTATACCAAAGTATCTATCAGGAGGATGGGAGACCCTACTTAATCTACGAGGTGGGGGAGGTACAACGTGTACTGGCTCTATGTAAATAGGTTCTATAAGATCCATTACTCGTTGCTTTTCAGAGACTTTCTCTTCAAGCTCAATGTTCCTCTCACTGTCTCTATCAAGGATAAACTATTTTTTCAAGAAGATGGCATGTCGGCTCACAAACACATTGTGATCCTCTGAGACATAAAAATTGTATCCTAATGACTCCTTAGGATATCCTATGAAATGAGCACTTACGGTCCTAGACTCTAACTTGTCCGCCTGTTGTCGTTTGACGTGGGCCGGATATCTCCAAATCTTGAGATGACCAAGACTCGGCTTCTTACCATGCCATATCTCATACGGTGTGGTAGGAACAGATTTAGAGGGAATTCTATTCAATAAATAAATTACAGATAATAAGGCATCTCCCCAAAGAAACATAGGCAGATCTGTGAAGCTCATCATGGATCGGACCATATCCAATAGAGTTCGATTCCTCCTTTCTGACACCCCGTTGAGTTGAGGTGTACCCGAAAGCGTGCATTGTGAGACTATGCCATTCTACTTGAGATAGTCCCATAATTCCCCACTAAGGTATTCTCCTCCTCGATCTGATCGAGGAACCTTAAAAATTTTTCCAGTCTGTTTTTCTACTTCATTTTTGAATTCTTTGAACTTTTCAAAAGACTCAGATTTGTATCTCATAAGATACACATACGCATATCGTGAATAGTCATCAGTAAAGGTAATGAAGTACGAATAACGACCCCTGGCTGACACATCAAATGGGCCACACACATCGGTGTGTACCAGGATAAGTATTTCAGTGGCCCTCTCCCCATGTCCTGCAAAGGGTAGTCTAGCCATTTTTTCTTGAAGTCATGACTCACAAACTGGATATGACTCGAAAGTCAATGGGCCGAGAAGCCCATCTTTCTCCATTTTGTTCATTCTGTTCTCTCCAATATGACCAAGCCTGAGGTGCCACAAATACTTCTGGTTTATCTCATCTCTGGATCTTTTAGATCCAATGACATTCGCTACTTGCTCAGACATATTTACAGACATATCAATATGCAAGTGATAGAGACTGTCGATCATGAAACCACGTGCAACTAATTTATTTCTAAAATAAGTAGGACAGTAGTCTTTGTCAAATATCAAAATATGACCATCCTGTGCTAAACATGAAACAGAAATCAAATTCCTGCTAGCAACAGGGACATAGTAACAGTCTCTAAGTAATAAACTAAATCCAGACAGTAATCGTAGAGGAAAGGTGCCCACAGCTACAGCAGCAACTCTTGCCCCGTTGCCAACCCGAAGGGTCACTGCACCTTCCACCAGCCTCTTACTTTCCTTTAGACCCTACATAGTAGTGTACAAATGAGCACTAGAACCAGAATCCAAAACCCAACTAGAAGTAGAAAAAACCGTAAGGTTAGTTTCAATTACGAGCAAGTCTAACATACCTTCAGAAAGTGTGTCTGCCTTTTTGTTCTTCAGGCTCTCGAGGTATGAAGGGCAGTTCCTTTTCCAATGGCCGTCGACGTTGCAGCGGAAACATTTTACCTTGTCATTAGCCTTTTTCTTATGAACTTCCTTCTTCGACTTCTTGTTTTTCTTCTGCTTCTTTACAGGCTTCTTTTTCTTCCAAGTAGACTTTCTCTTGGAACCAGAAGTCAGCTTAGCAGCCAGAACAGAGCCCCTTGAACTTTTTAAGGCTCCCTCAGCAGTTACCAACATATTCAACAATTCGGTCTTAGTGCAATCAATCTTATTCATGTGGTAGTTTACTATAAACTGCCCAAATAAATCAGGAAGGGATTGCAAGATCAGATCTATCTGCAGTTCCTTATGCATGGTCATACCGAGTTTCTCAAGCTCCTCTATGTCCTTGATCATAGTCAAACAGTGATCGTGGACAGACTGCCCCTCGCGCATTTTTGCCTTAAAGAGCCTCTTGGATACTTCAAAGCGTGCAGTGCGGCTTTGCTCACTATACAACTCTTGCAGGTGTGCCAGTATTTTTCTAGCAGTCTACATATTTTCATGCTGGCATTGAAGTTCATTAGTCATGGATGCCATGATGTAGCACTTGACCCTAATGTCATCATCTGTCCACTTTTGATGCGTCTCACGCTGATCATCAGTAGCACGTGCTGGTAACCTGGGGATATCACTCTTGAGTATATACCCTAGTTTCTTACAATTCAAAACGATTTTCAGGTTTCTAAGCCAGTCTTTATAATTGGTTCCAATCAGTCGGTTGGTCTCAAGGATAGGGGTCAAAGGATTTAAAGCTGACATTGTGATCTGTAGAGAGTAAAGATTCTAGTTAGACTTTGTACTTGAACTTAATTTATTCTAGAAACTTTTAAAACAAATATGCTCCCACTATTTTCTCGAATCCCTCATACTCCCCTAATGGAGAAACAAAAATCCTACGCGACTAGAATTTCTATTGGGTACTGCAATCTCACCGATTTATATGTCGCCTCACCTAATAATTATTGATAACATATAAATGGATGAGTGTACAACTATTGTACAATGCTTCTTAAGCAAATTGCAGTGGTACTTGGTCTCTAAGTCATGAAGACCTCACCTAACAGTTATTGGCCCCATTACTTAGTTAAGTCAGACCCACCGTATAACCGCAGAAATAAGGTCGTCATTGGGTCCTCACCTAATAGTTATTGGTGCCCAACCCCACCTTTACCCCACAACATCTCATGTCTAATAGAGAGGTCCAGTCTTCCGATGCAACTTACCCACTGTGTTCAGCCGAGACAAATCAACACCGGAAAGACCTTAGCAGCTCTACTACGGTGGAAGACCTATGGACTTAATATTGCATAATCATGTCTTAGTGTTTGCAACTTGAGTTCTTCATAAGAGGTAATCGAACAATTGGCCAGGTAAGCAGGTGGGAGGCTCCCCTTACTCGGAGAGTAAGGTCCTAATTAAGTAACTACCTTTTAGGCTTGCCTAGACACCAATTAGATCAATTAATCAAATATGACTAACTCATGTTGGTTCACCATCGACTGATTAGGGAGGTTTATAATTCGGTTTCACTCGATCGCGTATTCACATCTCATGCAAATATAAATATACCCTCATAGAAATAAACATTAAACATCCAGGCATTTATCAATAATAAAATTAAATGGTGATGATCGTGGATCCAGGATGGGGTCATTTTACAAGCACATGCACGTCAATTGGTTAGATCGTCTTCAACTCTTGACTTGATCATGATCCCTTAGGTCCAATTATGATCAACTTCTTGATCTATCTTCAATCAACCCTTGATCTCGATCTGCGCATGTTGAGCTTGTTGATGTACATATCGATCAACCATCGACGTGCAACATACATCACAGATTACATCCCAAATTATTTTAAAAATTAAATAAAAATAAAAATAAAATTACAACCCTTTTTCATGAGACACGCAGGTCTCTAATACATGAATTTAAGATGCACGCAGGCATCTAAAAAATTAAAATTATATATATCACAGAACATCGCAGAACATTTCAGCACATTCAAAGGGTCCATCCATGATCATCACCATCCACATCACATGCATAAAAATTATTTTCAGATCTGTAATTTAATTGATTATTCCATCTCATTACTTGCTGATCATGCTAGATTTGACTCTAAATATTTGTAATCACATTATCAAAGTATTAGAATCATTAATCTAAGCATCTAAAAATTAGTATGCAGAAAAATCAGCAAGCTGAAAATTCTGCATACATAAATTTCAGCAAACATAATCCCTTAAATTTTAGATCTAAAATATCTTTAAAAATTTAATCCTAATCTTAATCTACATAACCATGGCTCTGATACCACTGCTAGGATCTGTCACATGCCGCTGAAAATTTAAAAAATTTTCAGATGCGCAGCGGAAAGACATGTGCATATCCCGTTCATCGCATGAACGTATTTTAAAACCTTTTGTAGATAGATCAGGATTAAATTCTTATTAAATCATTTTAAAATCATGATTAAGAAGATCAGATTTTCACCTTGTGCGGGTAGATGGTCTCCGCAAATCTGATTTACATGGTATTTGATGAAAGTTCAGTGGAAGCCGCACACGCGTCCGGCCTCTACAGGTATCCACACGAAGTAATGAGTCGATCGAAGCCTTTGGATCTCCTCGAGGTGCTAGCTCCCTTGCAGAGAAGGCTATTTATGGCGGAAGTCCTCTCCTTTGAATCAACCTTTGATTGGCTTGAGAGGAGGAAGAAGAAGGAGGGATCTAGGAAGAAGAAAACAAGGCTCTTCGCAGCCTTTTCTTTTCCTTATGCTAGAACCAATAGAAGAGGAGGAAGGAGGCCACGCCACCCTTTGTTTTCTTCCCTTGTTCTTGCAGCTGAAAGGAGGAATGGGAGGGGAGGTTTGCCGCCATGAAAGCCAAGGAAAAACATGAGAGAAGGGGTCGAAATCCCTCCTCCTTTTTAATTCCTTAAGAGATAAGGATGAGTTCCTATTTTCTAGGAACTCATCTTTATCTCTTCTTTTGGCTAGTTAGGAGGGGCGTACGCCCCTCCTTTTCTCTCCACATACCCCTCCCTCTTATCCCTTTTAATTAGCCACTTAATCATATTAAGTGGCTATTTGGTTTGGGTCCAATGCACGGGTTCAATTCTATTCCAAATAGAATTAGGTGCACCCATTTCCTTTCATTACAAATCCTAATCTATTTAGGATTCAATTGAACCATGACTCTATTGAACTCTTCAATTCTAATCCAATTAGGAGTCATTTAATTAATTAGATTAAAATTAAAATTAATTAGGACTTGAGAAAATCATAATCTAATCAGGACTTGTTCAAATTTCAGCCCTAAGACAATTAGAACTTTAGAAATCCTATTCCAAGTAGGACTTTAATTTAATTTGAAATCCTAATCCAATTAGGACTTCATGAATCCCACTCCAAGTAGGACTCATGATCAAGTCCAATTAACTAAATTAAATTGCAATCCGATTGCAATTATTCCTTCTCCTAACCACTAACTCTTAGCGGATTTTCAATTTATCAATCTAATTGATCATATGTGATTCTTAATCACAATTCAACCATCTGATCGGTCAATGCTTCTAATGTGTGTGATCCCATAAGTTCTATTCTGACTGATAGTGAGATATATTGCAATCTCTATCACAATGTCATTGAAAACTCTTTTCAATGGGTTGAAACAATTTCAACTCAACTCACCAGGGATTATCGACTGTCGTGATGATCCCTGTGAGTCTCACCATCCACCAGTGACACCTAGCAGTATGTAGTGGCTACCCAGCAGAATAGAATTATGAACCTCTAGGTACAGTTATCGTATGATACAGTCCTTCTATCGTGGATCCCTACAGACCGGAGGTCATGGATAACTCGTCAAACCCCGTTGTCTGTCATATGTCTAGATTTATTCGACTTGAGTTCGATAGTGGAAAACTCTTTCTCCACTTTATATTATGCCCTGGCCAAGGTCTTAGAACTCAGTTTTATAAATCACATAGGATCACTCCTCTTCTATCTGTTGGGGTATGTGGAGACCATTGGTGATGAAGAGAATTGAAGGAGAATCAAATCTTCATAGTTCTGTCTGGCGGACTGTTAGAGTCGACTCGAGCTACAGTCGAGTCGACTCGGGAACAGTCGAGTCGACTCGAGGCCCGTCGAGTCGACCCGAAAGGAGAAAAGCTAGAAGACTGAGAAAAACCATGTTTCTGTCTGGACTGTAAGAGTCGACCCGAAGGTTGGTCGAGTCGACTCGAGCTACAGTCGAGTCGACCCGAGATCGTGCCAGTTATACTAGGATTTGTCCAGACGTGCCCGAGTCGACTCGAACTACAGTCGAGTCGAGTCGAGCTTGCGGGAAATCATACGGACGAGTTTCCTTTGGTGTTTTTGGTGGCGTTTCGACGGCTATGATCATATGAAGGTCTTGAGACTATATATAGGACTCATGAGAGCCCTAGGGGATGTGATTCCAATATATCTTGAGAGAGACTCTTGTTTTGTGAGGCTAGGGTTCTAGAGAAGAAGAGGATTGAGATCCTACTTCTTGTGCAAAGAAAATTTTGTATGAATCTCTTGTAGAGCGATCGCTTGTGATTGTTCGGGTGTGTGCTATCTCTGTAATCAGTTCATCCTAATTGAGATTTGGAGCGGTGGAGGACATAGGCTACTTGTAGCCGAACCTCGTTACATCTTTGTGTTTGCTTTACTATTTTTTTCCTTTTTCTTTCTTTGGTTTGATAATCTGCTGTGGTGCTCAAGTGTTTTACCCTATTGATACCTGGGGTAATATTTGCCCTTCGTAGCGGAGCGAAGAGGTGATCCTTGAGTCCGGTGTCGAGGGAGCGAGAGAGTTCTTATCCGTATATTCTCTCTTTGCTTGTCCGACGTTGGTGGTGGTGCCGGTGTGAGTGGGTTCCGGCATTGGCGCTGACAACAAGTGGTATCAGAGCTTTTGGTATTCTGCGATGGCGGATGAAGGGAAGTTGCGAATTGAGAAGTTCAATGGCACGAACTTCGGGTTTTGGAAGATGCAAATAGAGGATTACCTTTACTAGAAGGATCTCTATTTACCTCTTGGAGGTAGAGCGAAGAAACCAGAGAAGATGCCCGATGAAGACTAGGAGATCCTCGATCGGAAGACGCTCAGCACCATTAGATTATCACTTGCATCTCAAGTGGCATTCAACATCAAAAACGAGAAGACGACGATGGAGTTAATGGCAACATTGTCGCGAATGTATGAGAAACCCTCAGCATCAAACAAGGTATTTCTTATGAAGAGGTTGTTTAATCTTCGTATGAAAAATAGCGGCAGCGTAGCAGAATACCTCAACGAGTTCAATGGACTCACGGCCCAGTTGGAGTCAGTGGAGATTAGTTTTGACGATGAGATTCGGGCATTGCTAATCCTCTCCGGATTGCCTGATAGCTGGGAGGGCCTGGTGATGGCGGTGAGCAACTCTTCGGCGATGGGGAAGTTGATCTTTGATGACGTTGTGGGAGTGCTTCTGAGTGAAGAAGCAAGAAGGAAATCTTCTGGAGCTACGGAGTCGTCTGGAAGTGCACTAAACACCTCTGATCGGGGAAGACAAAAGAAGGACGGTCGATTTCGAAGCGACTCGAAGTCGAGATCCAGCAGGTCTCGAGCACCTCAGAACAGGAGAGCGAAGGGCTGGAACTGCGGAAAGATGGGGCACTTTAGGAGAGACTGCAAATCTCCTAAAGGGAAGCAAGGCGACCACACCGAAGGAGTCAGAAAGGATCCGACAAATCTTGCTGAAGACGGTAACATGGATGCCCTCGTTCTATCTTTCTCTACCTGTGATGAGTCTTAGGTGATAGACTCGGGCGCATCTTTCCATGCTACATCCCAACGGAAGCTTCTTGGAGGATATGAGAAGGGAGACTTCGGCAAAGTCTACCTAGGGGATGGAGAACCTTGCACCATACAAGGAAGGGGAAGCGCGGAAGTGAAGTTGATTTCTGGATCTTCACTTGAGCTTGAGGACGTACGGCACGTGCCTCAACTGCAGAGGAATCTGATTTCTGTTGGACAGTTGGCGAGCCAGGGGTACAAGACTACTTTCACAACTGATCAGTGGAAGATATCCAGGGGTTCGTTGACGGTGGCTAGTGGCAAGAAAGTTGGGACACTTTATGTCGCTAACGGCACGGAGAACTCTATTGGAGTTGCTGCAGCAGATGTGGACGCCAAGTTATGGCATTGCAGACTTGGGCACATGAGTTATCAGGGACTGGAGGTGATGCACCAGTTGGGAAAGCTGCAGGGTCTCAGGAGTGTTGAGATGGACTTCTGTGAGGATTGTGTTCTCGGAAAGCAGAAGCGTGTTTCATTCAACATTCAACAAAGAAGGTAAACCTCGGAAGCAAGAAAAGTTAGATCTCGTGCACACGGACGTGTGGGGGCCTGCACCGGTTTCTTCCATTGGTGGATCTCAGTACTTTGTTACTTTTATTGATGATGCTACCAGGAAGCTTTGGGTGTTCTTCTTGAAGCACAAGTCAGAGGTATTTGGGGTCTTCAGGAGATGGCAGGCGATGGTAGAACTCGAGACAGGAAGGAGGTTGAAATGCCTGAGATCGGACAACGGTGGTGAGTATTGTCGCAGGGAGTTTGAGGACCGCTGTGCAAAGGCTGGAATCGTCAGGCAGAGGACAGTTCCAGGGACACCACAACAAAATGGAGTTGCTAAAAGGATGAACAGAACAATTAATGAGCGTGCCAGGAGTATGAGGATACATGCTGGATTGCCACAGCAGTTTTGGGCGGAAGCAGTTAACACTGCTGCCTACTTGATCAACAGAGGGCCATCAAAGAAACTTGAATTTGGAATTCCTGAGGAAGCATTGATTCTGAAGAAGATTGATTTGGCGCACTTATGAGTATTCGGTTGTACCAGTTATGTCCATGTTGATTCCAGTCAAAGAAGCAAACTAGACGCCAAATCAAAGAAGTGCATTTTCGTTGGATACGAAGGTCAACAGTTTGGGTATCAATTTTGGGATCCCGTACACAGGAAGATCATTCGTAGTAATGATGTGGTATTTAATGAGAAAATGCAGCAGAGCACTGAGTCAGAAACAAAACCTGTTGAGCCGTGTTTTGTGGATCCTGAAAAGGAGTCTACAAATTCTGGTCAGAAGACTCAGTCAGAGCAAGAACCTGAAGCATTGGCACCCTCTTCACAACTAAGAAGGTCCACTCGTAGTACTTATGGGAAGCCTCCTCAAAGGTATGATGGGACTCTTAGTTATTTGCTGCTCACAGATAATGGCGAACTTGAATGCTTCACGGAAGCATTGGAGGTTGATACCAGGGAGGAGTGGGAGTTGGCCATGGATGATGAGATGGAGTCATTGGAGCAGAATCAAACGTGGGATTTGGTAAATCTGCCCAAGGGGAAGAAAGCACTGTCAAACAAATGGATTTATAGGCTGAAGGAAGAGCAGGATAGGAAGAAGCGGTACAAGGCCAGGCTGGTTGTAAAAGGATTTCAGCAGAGAGCAGGTATCGACTTCATGGAGATCTTTTCTCCTGTAGTCAAGATGAGTTCTATTCGGGCGGTGCTGAGCATGGTGGCAGTATAGGATCTTCACTTAGCAGCTTGATGTGAAGACGGCTTTTCTCCATAGAGATCTCGATGAGGAGATATATATGCAGCAGCCGGAAGGATACATTGCAGCTGGCACGGATGACTTGGTTTGCAAATTGAAGAAAAGCCTCTATGGTTTGAAACAGGTGCCCAGGCAATGGTATCTCAAGTTCGATAGTTACATGCTTGAGATAGGATACAGGAGATGTCAGGAGGATCACTGTTGCTACTTCCGGGACTTCGGCACATCTTACATTATCTTGCTATTGTATATTGATGACATGTTAGTTGCAGGAGCTAGCATGCATGAGATTGCAAAATTGAAGCTGAAGCTGTCAAGAAAATTTGCAATGAAGGATCTAGGAGCAGCGAAACATATCCTTGGGATGCAGATCAGCAGAGATAGGTCTAAACATATCCTCATACTATCTCAGGCGGAGTACATCAGCCGAGTACTCAGGAGATTCTGCATGGAGGGTGCCAAACCTGTTGGCACACCGCTGGGTGCCCACTTAAAGCTTTCAAAAGGGCAAAGTCCGAAGACGCGGGTGGAGGAGCTTAATATGTCAAAAATTCCGTATGCATCAGTGGTGGGAAGCTTGATGTACGCTATGGTGTGTACGAGACCAGACATTGCTCAAGCAGTGGGAGTTGTGAGTCGCTTTATGAGCTTTCCAGGCTTGGAGCATTAGCGCGCGGTTAAATGGATACTGAGGTATCTGAGAGGCATAGAGCACATGTCATTGTGTTATGGAGGTTCTGAGATCCGGTTACAGGGCTTTGTGGACTCAGACATGGCAGGAGACTTGGACGGCAGGAGGAGCACGACAGGGTACTTGTTCACCTTGGACAGTGGAGCCGTCAGTTGGATTTTCAGGTTGCAACCAGTTGTTGCATTGTCGACTACGGAGGCGGAGTATGTGGCAGCCACAGAGGCATGCAAGGAACTAATATGGCTTCAGGGCTTGATGAAGGAGCTTGGAAAGGAGCAGAAGGATTGCATGTTATATTCAGATAGTCAAAGTGCAATTCATCTGGCGAAGAATTCAGCTTTCCATTCGAGAACGAAGTATATTGACATACGGTACCACTTCGTGAGGTCATTGCTCGAGCAGGGACTCGTCAAGTTGGAGAAAATTCATACAAGTCAGAATCTTGCAGATATGTTGACGAAGGTCGTCACGGTGGAGAAGCTGAGGAGTTGTTCAGCTTCTGCTGGTCTTCATGCTTGAAGATGTTGAGGAGGCATCGTACCTATCTCACTAGGATGATTCAGTTTCAGTGGGAGCACAGAGGAGAGCCAAACAACAAGAGGATATACCCAAGGTCTCCAAGTGGGAGATTGTTGGGGTATGTGGAGACCATTGGTGATGAAGAGAATTGAAGGAGAATCAATTCTGCATAGTTCTATCTGGCGAACTGTCAGAGTCGACTCGAGCTACAGTCGAGTCGACATGGGAACAGTCGAGTCGACTCGAGGCCCGTCGAGTCGACTCGGAAGGAGAAAAGCCAGAAGACTGAGAAAAACCATGTTTCTGTCTGGACTGTAAGAGTCGACCCGAAGGTTCGTCGAGTCGACTTGAGCTACAGTCGAGTCGACCCGAGATCGTGCCGGTTATACTAGGATTTGTCCAGACGTGCCCGAGTCGACTCGAACTACAGTCGAGTTGACTTGAG
The DNA here is from genome assembly GCF_009389715.1 of Phoenix dactylifera. Classification (NCBI taxonomy): domain Eukaryota; kingdom Viridiplantae; phylum Streptophyta; class Magnoliopsida; order Arecales; family Arecaceae; genus Phoenix; species Phoenix dactylifera. The sequence goes on along the minus strand of NW_024068955.1, from coordinate 46,227 downwards.
CTTGCGGAAAATCATACTGGTATTTTTGGTGGCGTTTCGACGGCTATGATCATCTGAAGGTCTTGAGACTATATATAGGACTCATGAGAGCCCTAGGGGATGTGATTCCAATTTATCTTGAGAGAGACTCTTATTTTGTGAGGCTAGGGTTCTAGAGAAGAAGAGGATTGGGATCCTACTTCTTGTGCAAAGGGAATTCTGTATGAATCTCTTGTAGAGCGATCGTTTGTGATCGTTCGGATGTGTGCTATCTCTGTAATCAGTTCATCCTAATTGAGATTTGGAGCGGTGGAGGACGTAGGCTACTTGTAGCCGAACCTCGTTACATCTTTGTGTTTGCTTTGCTATTTTCTTCCTTCTTCTTTCTTTGGTTTGATAATCCACTGCGGTGCTCAAGTGTTTTACCCTATTGATACCAGGGGTAATCTTTTGCCCTTCGTAGTGGAGCGAAGAGGTGATCCTTGAGTGCAGTGTCAAGGGAGCGAGAGAGTGCTTATCCGTTTATTCTCTCTTTGCTTGTCCGATGTTGGTGGTGGTGCCGGTGTGAGTGAGTTCCGGCATTGGCGCTGACAACACTATCAAGGTCGATAGATTCCATGTAAGTGCATACCCTACTCCTACAGTGAACCTACTGCAGCCAATCTACATAACAAGAACCCATATGACTGGAGACCATGTATATGTGCGGTCAAACTACAATAACCTCACTATGTATAGCCGAAGCACCGCAGGTCAAAGGATCAGTCACACTACTGCAACATCATGTAAGTCACTGACGAGTGGATAGACATTCAAGTGACTTCTTGTCTTGGTCACGCTCAGTACCTTTGTTCTCTAACAAACACTTGCACTATCACTTCAGTGTCCCTACACTGTGGACTCAAGTCTCGTCCATCCATAAGAAAAGCGATCTGTGCACTGATCGGATCGATCACCGTCCTCGTGATGATCCATTGATCAGGAGCATTTAGAAACTAATCACCAATGATACATGGCTCAAATTCTCAACTCTTGAGAATATGTATCATCATTTTATTAATTCCTTGGACGATTCATAGACACATAAACAATATGAATGAAAAGATGCCCATTTATTATTCAATAATAATAAAGTCAAGTATAAATTTATGTTCCAGAATTAATAATCACTACCAGAAAATACGCGTATAGTGACGGAGATTCCCATTACTATACCATATTTTCGATTACTAATACGAAATTTGTGACCAGAGCTCCCGTCACTGAATTGGTTACAAAAACACGCGTCACTAAATTCTCAGTGACGGCGGTGATTCCCGTTACTAACCTCCGTGATGGAACCGCCGTCACTAAGCCGTTACAAATTCAAAAATTAAATATTTAAGAAATTATGTATTTTCCGTCACTATCTAGTTGCGGAGTTAGTGACGAGGGTAACTTGGTCACTGATTTTGTCACAGAATGCGGTCACAAGTTTGGTCACTGATCTGTCACAACTTTCAGTGACAGATTTAGTCGTTACAGATATGGTCACACATTTTGTCACTATATTTGTCATTAATCCCGTCACTGACCTAGTGATAAGTTTACCGTCACTAATTTGTTACAAACGCGCTGAGCAAAATTAATTTTTATTAACCAAAATTCTGTCACTAAGTTTATGACTGCTCGTCACAATACTTGGTAAACAATTTAGTAACCAAAATTTGGTCACCGATCGCAATCTAATAACCTGGTACATTTGGTACATTAATTGGCTCATAATATCATTAATAGCAAAGGCATTCAACATTACGCAAAAGTCATTTAAAATGTCATTCAAAATTGGCATCAACATGTCCTAAATCCATCAAAATCAAAGTCTAAAAATATGTCATAGAGATCAACAAAGATTTCATTCCTTCTAGGAATGCAAAGACCTATCATCTAAGGCAAAAACAATCATAATGAAGCATGATCAGTAGAACCAGAATCACCATTACTCCCCCGATCTGCATGCCTTGGTCCAAAGCCAATCTCTTCTCTCATCTTTTGAAGAACCTCCTCTTGCCATTTTTTCTTTTTCTACTCAAGAATACGTAGAAGGTCTTCATAAGTGTACAGCTCTAGAGTTGACTTGTAGAGGTGGAAGAGGATGATAATTGCCCAATAATTCCAATGAGATCCTCTAGGGGACTAAAGCCATAGACATGGCTATGAGTTGGGACACCAGTTGCCTCAAACCACAAGTCATAATCACGTGGAGAAGCATCTGAGGTGGAGGCATCACCATATTTTTTGGAGTATTCAGCTAAATACTTTGCCTGCCAGTTGATTTAAAAGAAGAGAAAAACATTATGGTGGATCAAACAAGAGATAAACATGAGCAAGCTCAATAATATTTATGAATCATAAAAAATTATACTTACCATGACAGCTTCACTTCTCTTATCTATATATCCTCTCATGCCTTGCTTTGTCTTATGCGTCCGATTAAAAGATTCAACTATTGTTGGCTCCCTACCTAACTTTAATTTCTACAAAAGAGAAAAGAAAAAATTCATTAACATATAATGGGCTGATTTGAGATGATTGAACAATAATATAAAAATTATTACAGAAATCTAATTGAATAAAGATATGTACCAGTCGTTCGTCATGATTGATAAATGTGATTGATCCTCCACAGTATTTAGAGATGCTACCATTCTTCATGGTGTTTCTATTATTTTTGTTGGCTTCTGATTTCTTCTTCCATTTTGGGAAGATCCAAATGTCAATTAGCTTATTCCAATTTTCTCTAGAGATCCAATTAGGGGGTTTATCACGGGCTTTATTTAAATCTTCTTTTGCTTCCAGAAGCTTTTGGCTTCTGACCCTCCCTAATGAGGTTGTCAACCGTCGCTGACAATGCTTGTCCCAAACTTGATGCACATGATGCAATTGTCCTGGAAGAATTGTCTGTATCTCCTAACAATATATAGGTCGCAAGTAATCAGACTTACTAATTGGCATGTGTAACAAGGACAAAAGTTAATGATAAGAAATATAAATTAATTACATCACCTCAAATTTGTTCCACATTCCAACTTTAGCATGTGTAGGGACCTCCCTCCATGACAACCACGGACCATTGAAAAATTGGCGCATGATAGCAACAGCTTTGTGACTAACCTCATAATCAAGAAACCTGCAATTTAAAAAAATATTAATTAGAAAATAAATTAAATACTTTAAATGCAACAAACACATAAATTTAAATTAGTGATAGAAGAAAGTGATATTTTCATACATTCCTCTTGTGCACCTAACAATCACTTTTCCATTTGCATCAACAGGGGCTTTAAGGGTTGGTTCTCGGCCATTGCTCTGTCTTGGATCAATCCCAAGTTCATCATTCATCTGATCCTCATTCATTGTATCCTCATGATTTTGCACTGCACCATTCATTTCTTCATCATTTATTTCTTCATTTGTATCCACCTCTTCAATCATGTCCCCATCAGGAATGTAATCATCATCATCATGACATTCCTCGACACGCTCAGGCAACCTAGGAGGTTGAGGAGGAACTTGAGTAGCAGCCAATATTAAAGCTGCTTTTCTATTACCTCTTGGTTTTCCTTTTTTCTTGGCCATAGCTGCACAACAATAAAAAGTTGTAGTTATTTTACAATGTAAATGTCAACAAATCCAATCAAAGTAAAGAACAATCAGTGGACTTGTTGCTTTCCCTTTGCTCTTTCTCATGTCTGCACAATTATAATTTATAAGGAATTAATCTTTACAAGTTATCTATTCATTCATCTAATACCAGCAATATTCAAAAAGCATTTAATCTTTACAAAGACAAGGAATACAAGTCAAATCATCCAAATTTACATATGGAATACTATCTGCTTCACATAGAACAAATGTCAATATGCATGATCGCCTCTGATGCTAGGAAAGCATGGTACTTCTTAGCAAGCTTTTTGACCAGCTTCTTGATTGCACACTGGAAATAAGTCACAACCATGAAGCAACACCACTTTCCACCACTTTTCATTTTTCCTTGCAGATGAACATTGATTGTAGAAATGAATAACATGACAAAGAAATTAAAATCCATGAACTTTACAGAGTCAAGTTAATGTTTTGAGAAAATTTTCAAACATGTAAACCAATGTCATAAGAAGCATGACTGGCATGCTTTGAATTACTATTCAACAATCATGAAAATAAATTTTGCAAGTTGATGAAGAATCAATAATTGATACTCTTTTTTAAGTATTAGATCTCTAATGGGCCCAAGTTTGGTGCTTGACAAATGATATTCATAGGAAAGCTCAAATCTATCATAATACACAAAGATTAGATTTCCTACAAAGGTCCAAGTAAATAAAATATATTCAATTATATTACATTAAATTAGAGGTTACTGTAGATTCAGATTTAGGAGCAAAAAAAATTGCACCAATGATACACAACTCTTCCCTTAATATTTTCACATGAACAATAAAAAATAGAGATTAATCATTGAGAGCTAATAGTATCGGACCATTGGAACCACAATATCTCATGTTGAAACTCTTGAAACAAAGTACTACTATAATCCTTGGCAGCTGGAAACACAAGCCTTTAGTTCATGATTTCATCAGTTTTTCAGCTGAAGTTAAAACATGCGCCAAAGAGTGAGATCTGTTTGTGAGGTTTTGCAATTTATCCGTGCCAGATCTTTCTGAAAGATAGATTCAACGTACCCTGTGGTTCTCTCTCTCTCTCTCTCTATCAGCAGGAAGTATTTTTCTCTGATGCTTTTTCCACACAAACAAGGGAAGAACGTCTTGCTCTCATATGAAAAAGTCTTTAATAGAAGTGGCAAATTAAGCTGCCTTATAAGACTAAAATGAAGGAACAAATGGCTTGCAGTTTCTTGACAAGAGGTTTATCTAATGAGTTTCGATTCTTGTCATTTAGAAGAACCCCCACATAGGATGATGCATCAAGTCCTTTTCAATGTTGTGTGGTAAATACGTCTTGTGCAACCATTATTTTTGTGCCCATATACTCGTTAAATCAAGAACATATATTCTCTAAATCCTGACTGCTTCATATTTCTCAAAAAGAAAAAAAGGAAGAAAAAAAAAAGAAATAGTTGCTGCTCCATGTCACAACATGAGATATTGTGGTTCCAAACTTAGCAGACACTATTAATCAAAAACTTCGTCTGCTAAAAGGAAACATCAACAGGGAATTAAGGGAAACAAACCCTGCTTCACCATAGCATCTCAGAAACCCTACTTCACCACAGCATCTCAGAATGGAGATTAAAATGTATACATTTACATCCACATCTGGAATCTTGGATCATGTATATAATGACTAGATGAAGATGAACACAAAGAGATGCAAAATCATGTATATAATCGAAAGGCACGGCGATCAAGCGCGACACCGGATCCACAGGGGGAGACCCTCGGTAGGTTCCTTCCCCCTTCCTCTTCCTCTTCTTCGTTTCTTTTATTTTGTTATCATGGGTTAAAAGAAAATGGGGTTAGGTTTACCTCCGGGAAGAACCAGTTGTGGGTTCTGAAAACCCTCGCCGATGAGCAAGAAAGAGGGGGGCGTCGACGGGGTGACGTAGCCACGATGATCTCGTCCCGGGTGAGAAGGAGATGAACACAGGCGCCGAGCAAAGAGATAATGAAACCCTCAGTAGGTTAGGGTTTACCTTCGGGAAGACCAGTTGTGGGTTCTGAAAATCCTAGCCGACGAGCAAGAAGGAGGGGGGCATCGACGAGGTGATGTAGCCGCAATCGGGAGGCGTGATGTAGCCGTGGTCGCCGTCGACGGGGAGGCAAAAATGGTCGGCAAGGGGGAGCCGGAGAGGAGAGGCCGGAGGTGGAGGAGAGGAGAGGAGATGGGAAGCCACGATGCCAAATCCCTAACCACGCCAATCTTTTAATCGAGACCAGGGAAGTGCTTCGAGTCACAAGCTCACAGCTCCAAATCGGGATGGGACTGCAAGCCAAATTTCATATTAAACTATTTTTTATCTATAAGGCTAATTGGACGGAACTTGCAGGAAAAAATATTTTTGAACTATAAAGCATGGTAGAAAAATCCCAGACCTTCTTCCAAAATCCAATCCCATTGCAGGAAAGTTGCAATAGGGGTGCAAATGGGTCATGGCCAACACCATGAGATTTGAAAATGAGAAGAAAAAATTTGAGTTTTCTGGAGAGCGATTGGAATTTAGGTTATCGAAGAAATTTGGGCGGAACGGCGGGCACACTTAGTTTCATTTTGGATTTTTCTTCTTTTATCTTTTTTTTAAATTTAGATTTACTCAAAAATAATATTTTTAATATTTTTGGAATTAAAAATTAAATTTGGTGACGGAATTTTTTGTCAATAACCTGTCATCGCCAAAAATAATCTTTTAAAAATTTATAAATACTTGGGTTACGATATTTGTGACGGCTGAATTTGTCACTGAGGGGTTGCAATTTCGATTATCATTTTGCTGACAGATACCCCGTCACTATGATGGTTACTAAGTTTTGGCGCCCATCCTACCCGCGCATTCTGTGACCGGTCTGTCACTAATCGGTCACTAAGTTTACACCACGGTGACCAAATTTCTGGCGGTCACTAATCAGTCATAAATAGTGACTGATAACGGTCTGTCACTAATTTTTCGTCACTATACGCATGTTTTCTAGTAGTGAATGTGTCGCCCAGATTGGCTTCTAGCGCATACATCTAACAAAACAAATGTTGCAAAGGTTTTGGTTGGTGAGCCTTGGAAAAACCAACTGGGTTGTTTGTGAGCCCGATAAACAAATAGTATAGATTTTGGTTGGTGAGCCGAAGAAAACCAACTGGATTGGATTGTGAGCCCGAAAAAACAATCGGTTTGGTTCTAGCCGGTGAGCCTGTGAAAACCGATCGAGTTCGTTGTGATCTCGTAAAAACAACAAGTTGGTTGTGAGCTTGTAAAACAACTAGACTGTAATCGGTGAGATTATAGTGAATTCCCAAAGAGACGCTTGGAGAGTGAATGTAAGTGCTTGGAGTGCACCGAACCACTATACATGCTTGTATTTGTAGTGTTTTCCTTGTGCATCTTGTTTTACTTTCATACTTGCATAGTGTACTTGCTCTAGCTAATTCTCTATTGCTTTACTTATGATTGCCTAGAGCTTAAGTAAGATAACACCTTATCATTCCGCTACATTCAATTCAAAGTTAATTTAGAAACATAATTTTTAGAAAACCCAATTCATCCCCCTTCTTGGGTTGTCACCTTGGGCAACAGGCTTGGATCGACGTAGTGGGTATAGTTGCAATAATTTAATAAATGTCATTTATATGACTTCTATTTTAAAGATACTATGCCTCTTTCCAATAATATCTCTGCACCTCCTAATGTTATTTTCTCCTTCTTTCAAAATTGAATCACCAATTGAAAATTCAAAAAATAAAAAGAAAAAAAGTTATATTCTCCTCCTTTGAAAATTGAATCACCAATTTGTGAAAAAAAAATCACCAATGGAGAAGAATATAACCTTTGTATTTAAAAATTTGACCACTCAGTAGCACAAATTTTAGATATTTAATTGACAAGTTTTACCCCTTGGTTTCACTCTTCAGATTTTTTGAAGTAAAGAAACAGCAGATGTAATATATCAACTACAGAAAACATGAGGGGGAGGGGAGAGAAAAGCTCTCTCGAGCTGCATGCAAATCTGTGTGACAGAAAATATGGGTCTCTCAGTCTCTTCTCACAGCTACGAAAAATTCATAAGTGCCTACGGAAACTAACTTTAGGCGTGCTATGCCTGCAAGGTCTGAAATTTTATACGTATGACATTCCTTTTTTTCTCCCCTTGACACACTTTTGTTGGTACTTTCTAACCATATTAGAGACCTGTCTCCAAGCTCTTTAGTCACGCCATTCCGTTCTACCAAATGCCAACTAGAAAAGTGTTAGATGTATGCCCTAGAAGTCAATCTGGTTGACACATTATTAATTCTGGAATATAGTTTTGTACTTGACTTTCTTATTGAATAATAAATGGGCATCTTTTTCATTCATATTGTGTATATGTCTATGAATCGTCCAAAAAATTAATAAGATGATGATGCATATTCTCAAGAGTTGAGAATTTGAGCCATGCGTCATTGGTGATTAATTTCTAAATGCTTCTGATCGATGGATCATCACGAGGACGGTTTTTGATCCGATGAGATTAGTGCATAGATCACTTTTTTTTAGGGTAGACCAGTCTCAAGTTCACATTGTAGAGACACTGAAGTGATAGTGCAGGTGCTTGTTAGAAAATAAGGGTACTGAGCGTGACCAAAATAAGAAGTCGCTTGGATGTCTATCCACTCGTTAGTGACTTGCTTGATGTTGCAGTAGTGTGACTGGTCCTTTGACCTATGGTGCTTCGACTATTCATAGTGAGGTTGCTGTAGTTTGATTGCACATATACATAGTCTCTAACCATATGGGTCCTTGTGGTGTAGATTGGCCGCAGTAGGTTCACTGTAGGAGTAAGTATGCACCTATATAGAATTTATCGATCTTGGTAGATAAGGAGTGCTTCTATGTGATTTATAAGACTTAGTTCGTAAGATCTCGGCCGGGGCAGTATGTACAATGGAAATGGAGTTTTCTACTCTTGAACTTAAGTCGAATAAATCTTGACATATGACAGACGATGGGGTTTGATAAGTTATCCATGACCTCTATCCTATAGGGATACACGATAGAAGGACTGTATCATACGATAACTGTACCTAGAGGTTCATTATTTCATTCTGCTGGATTGCCACTACATGCTGCTAGGTGTCACTGGTAGATGGTAAAACTCACAGGAACTATCTTGATGGTCGATGATCCCTGATGGGATGAGTTGGAATTGTTCTAACTCATTGAAAGGAGTTTTCAATGATATTGCGATAGAGATCGTAATATATCTCACTACCAGACAGAATAGAACCTATGGGGTCACATACATTAGAGGTATTGACCGATCCGATGGTTGAATTATAATTTGGAATCACAAGAGTTTATAATTATCAATTTGATTGATAATTGGTTTAACCCACTAAGAGTTAGTGAGTTAAAGAAGGAATAATTATAATTGGATTGCAATTTAATTGAATCAATTGAACTTAATTAATTAGGCTTGATCTTATTAAATAAGAGTCCTACTTGGAGTAGGACACCTAGAGTCCTAATTGAAGTAGGACTCCTAGAGTCCTAATTAGATTAGGACTTCAAATTATTAGAATTCTAATTGGATTAGAATTTCTAAAGTTCTAATTGGATTAGGACTAAAATTATATGAGTCCTAATTGGATTAGAATTCCTAGAGTCTAATTAATTTTGATCTAATAAATAAAGATGATTCCCAATTGGATTAGGATTGAAGAGTTCAATTGAGTCATGATTGAGTCATGATTTAGAAGAAACCTAATTAGATTAGGACTATTGGCCACCTAATCCTCCTTAGAGGATTAGGATTCACGCAAACAAGAGGAAGGGCGTACGCCCGTCCTTGGAGATAAAGATGGAGCTCCTAAATTTTAGGAGCTCCACACGTCAAACAAAAGGAGGGATGGGGCGGCCTCCTAAGTGATTCTAATCCCTTTTGAGCCGAAAAGGAAAAGAGAGAAAGTCTCTCTTCTTTTTAGCCGTGAGATCCTCTCATCTTTCCTCTTGGAGCCGCAAGAAACCAAGGAAAAATAAGGGTACCGTGTGGCCCTTCTCCCCTTCCTTTTTCCACAAAAATAAAAAAGGCAGCAAGCGTGTGCTTCCTTTTATTCTTCCCTCTCCTCGTCTTCTTCCTCAAGAGAGAGCAATCAAAGTGTTGGTTGCTGCAAAGGAGAGAGAATTTCAGCCATCAAAAAGGCAGCAAGCGTGTGCTTCTTTTTATTCTTCCCTCTCATCTTCTTCTTCCTCAAGAGAGAGCAATCAAAGTGTTGGTTGCTGCAAAGGAGAGAGGATTTCAGCCATCAAAATAAATCTCTGTAAGACAGTTAGCACCCCAGAGAGATTTAGACGTTTGGATTGGTCCTCTACCTCGTATGGATACCCATAGAGGCCGAACGCGTGTGCGGCTTCAAGCGAACCTTTTAACAAAAATACCACGATCATCAGTTTATGGTGATCATCTATCTTTTAACAAAGTGTTGGTTGCTTCCTTTTATTCTTCCCTCTCCTCTTCTTCTTCCTCAAGAGAGAGCAATCAAAGTGTTGGTTGCTGCAAAGGAGAGAGGATTTCAGCCATCTGTAAGGGAGCTAGCACCCCAGAGAGATTTAGGCGTTTGGATTGGTCCTCTACCTCATGTGGATGCCCTAGAGGCCGGACGTGTGTGCGGCTTCAAGCGAACCTTTTAACAAATACCACGATCATCAGTTTGTGGTGATCATCTACCCGCACAAGTTGAAGATCTGATCTTCCTAATCTTATGAAAATGTTTTAATCCTAATCTATCTACAAATGTCGGTTTTAAAATACGTTCATACGATGAACGAATCCACGCATGCCTCTTCCGCTGCATTTCTGATTTTTCTGCGGCGTGTGGGGATCCCAACAAAAAGTCTCACTCCTCTCTTTCTCTCTACATCTTCTTGTCACTATGAAACTAGCATAATACACTTCAGGGAGAAGCCATAGCTTTCTAAATTTTTCATAGGTACTCATGAAACTGGTATGGGCTTGGCTCAAGGTAGTGGGTAGAGTTGCAATAATTTAATGAATGTCATTTATATCACTTCTATTTTAAAGATGCTATGCCTCTTTCCAATAATATCTCTGCCCCTCCTAATGTTATATACTTCTTCTTTAAAAACTGAATCACCAAATGAAAATTAAAAAAATAAATAGGAAAAAAAGTTATATTCTCCTCCTTTCAACATTGAATCACCAATTGGTAAAAAAAATCACCAACAGAGAAAAATATAACCTCTATATTTGGAAATTTGACCACTTAGTAGCACAAATTTTGGATATTTAGTTGACAGGTTTTACCCCTCGGTTTCATTCTTCAGATTTTTTGAAGTAGGTGCAAAAAACAACAGGCGTAATATATCAGCTACAGAAAATTTGAGGGAAAGAGGAGAGAAAAACTCTCTCGAGCTGCGTGCAAATCTGTGTGACAGAAAACATGGATCTCTCAGTCTCTTTTCATGGCTACGAAAAATTCATGAGTGCCTATGAAAACCAGCTTTAGGCGTGCTATGCCTGCAAGGTCTGAACTTTTATAAGTATAGCGTTCTTTTTTTCTCCCCTTGACACCTTTTTGTTGGTACTTTCCCACCATATTAGAGACATGTCTCCAAGCTCTTTAGTCATGCCATTCCATTCCACCAAATGCCAACAAGAAAAGTCTCAATCCTCTCTTTCTCTCTACATCTTCTTGTCATTGTGAAACTGGCATAATATCACTTCAGGGATAAGCTCTAGCTTTCTAAATTTTCATAGGCACTCATTGTTAGAAGTATGCCCTAGAAACCAATTGGCTGACGCATTATTATATTCTCGGACATAAATTTGTACTTGACCTAATTATGAATTTATTAAGTTGGGCATTCTTATCATTCATGTTCTTATATGTCCATGAATTGCCTAAGGAATTAATAAGATGATGACACATATTCTCAAGAGTTGAGAATTTGAGGCATGTGTCATTGGTGATTAATTCCTGAATTGCTATTAATCGATGGATCATCACGAGGACGGTGATCGATCCGCTGAGATTAGTGCACAGATTGCTTTTTTTGATGGACGAGTCTTGAGTCCATAGTGTAGGGACACTAGAGCAATTATGCAAGTGCTTGTTAGAGAACAAGAGTACTGAGCATGACCAAAGCAAGTAGTCACTTGGATGTCTATCCACTCGTCAGTGACTTACTTGATGTTGCAGTAGTGTGACTGGTCCTTTGATCTGCGGTGCTTCGGCTATTCACAGTGAGGTTGCTGTAGTTTGACTGCACGTATACATGGTCTCTAGCCATATGGGTCCTTGTGGTGTAGATTGGCTGTAGTAGGTTCACTGTAGGAGTAGGGTATGCACCTACATGGAATCTATCGACCTTGGTAGATAAGGAGTGATCCTATGTGATTTATAAGACTGAGTTCGTAAGACCTCGGTCGGGGCTGTATGAACAGTGGAAAAAGAGTTTTCCACTCTCAAACTTAAGTCGAATAAATCTAGACATATGACAGACGACGGGGTTTGACAAGTTATTCATGACCTCCGTTCTATAGGGATCCATGATAGAAGGACTGTATCATACGATAACTGCACCTAGAGGTTCATCATTACATTCTGCTGGGTTGCCACTATATGCTGCTAGGTGTCACTGGTGGATGGTGAGAGTCACAAGGATATCTTGATGATCGATGATCCCTGGTGAGTTGAGTTGGAATCATTCCAACCTATTGAAAAGAATTTTCAATGATATTGTGATAGAGATCGCAATATATCTCACTACCAGACAGAATAGAACCTATGGGGTCACACACATTAGAGGTACTGACCGATTCGATGGTTGAATTGTGATTAGGAATCATAAATAATTTATAATTATCAATTTGATTGATAATTAGCAAGTTGAAGAAGGAATAATTGCAATTTGATTGTAATTTAATTTAATTAATTAGATTTAATTAATTGGACTTGATCATATTAGATACGAGTCCTACTTGGAATAGGATTCTAAGAATCCTAATTGGATTAGGATTTCAAATTAAATTAGAGTCCTACTTGGAGTAGGATTTCTAGAGTCCTAATTAGATTAGGACTGAAATTTAATATGTCCTAATTAGATTAGAATTTCTTAAGTCCTAATTAATTTTAATCTAATAAGATAAATGACTCCTAATTGGATTAGGATTGAAGAGTTCAATAGAGTCATGGTTCAATTAAATTCTAATTAGATTAGGATTTGAAGGGAAAGAAAATGGGTTCACTTAATCCTATTTGGAATAAGATTAGACCCATCTTGTAATTGACCCCACCCCCCCACTTAATTTGATTAAGTGGGGCGTGAGATAGAAAGGGAGAAGAGGGAGGGGCGTAAGCCCCTCCCTTGGCCGAAATCACAAAGAAAAGAGGAGGGGCGTACCTCCTCTTGGCTCCAAAAGGATAAGGGTGGAGCTCCTAATTTTTAGGAGCTCCGATCCTAATCTTAAATAGGAAAAAGAAGGGGCTGCCGTGAGCCTTATTCTTTTCTTCCTTGAGTCGTGAACAGCCTCTCTTTTCCCCTTTCCTTGGGTTTCAGCCGCCAACATGAAAATAAGGGTCTCACGTTTAAGATGATTCAAAAGGAGGGCATGCGGGCCCCCCTTTGAACCTCCCTCCTTGGAAGTACATGGGATTCCTCTCCTTTCCTTAAGAGCGGTGAACAGCACCTCTCCAATCTATTTTTCAGCCGTGAGACAATGAAAAATATAGGGAGGCATGCATCCTTTTATTCACCCTTTTTGGTTTCAAGTCAAAGGGAAAAGAAAAGGTTGCAAAGGCTTTTGTTTTCTTCCTTGAATCCATCCTTCGTCTTCCTCCTCCTCAAGGCAATCAATATTTGATTCAAAGGGAGATTTTCAGCCATCAAAAGACATCGCTGCAAGGGAGCTAGCATCCCGGGGAGATTCGAGAGTTTTGATCGGTCCTCTGCTTTGTGTGGATACCTGTAGAGGCCGGACGCATGTGTGGCTTCAAGCGAACCTTCAACAAATACCACGATCATCACATTGCGGTGATCATCTACCCGCGCAAGGTGAAGATCTGATCTTCCTAATCACGTAAAAGTTTTTAATCCTAATTATCTACGAACGACGGTTTTAAAATATGTTCATGCGATGAACGAGACCTCGCGCATGTCTTCCGCTGCCCGCAGAATTTTTCTGTAATTTTCTGCGGCGTGCGAGGGATATCCAACACTCATGAAACTGGCATGGGCTTGGCTCGAGGTAGTGGGTACAGTTGCAATAATTTAATAAATATCATTTATATCACTTCTATTTTAAAGATATTGTCTCTTTCCAATAATATCTTTGCCCCTCCTGATGTTATATTCTTCTTCTTTAAAAGCTGAATCACCACCTGAAAATTTAAAAAATAAAAAGAAAAAAAGTTATATTCTCCTCTTTTAAACATTGAATCACCAATTGGTAAAAAAAAATCACCAATGGAGAAGAATATAACCTCTGTGTTTGGAAATTTGACCTGAGTAGCACAAATTTTGGATTTTAGTTGACAGGTTTTACCCCTCGGTTTCACTCTTTAGATTTTTCGAAGTAGGTGAAAAAAACAACAGGCGTAATATATCAGCTATAGAAAACTTAAGGGGGAGGGGAGAGAAAAGCTCTCTGGAGCGGTGTGCAAATCCGTGTGACAGAAAACATGGGTCTCTTAGTCTCTTCTCACGGCTGCAAAAAATATATGAGTGCCTACAAAATCCAGTTTTAGGTGTGCTATGCCAGCAAGGTCTGAATTTTTATAAGTATGGCATTCCTTTTTTCTCCCCTTGACACCCTTTTATTGGTACTTTCCAACCATATTAGGGATCTGTCTCCAAGCTCTTTAGCCATGCCATTCCATTCCACCAAATGCTAGCAAAAAATGTCTCACTCCTCTGTTTCTCTCTACATCTTCTTGTCACTGTGAAACTGGCATAATATCACTTCAAGTAGAAATCGTAGCTTTTTGAATTTTTGTAGGCACTCATGAAACTAGCTTGGGCTTGGCTCGAGGTAGTGGGTACAGTTGCAATAATTTAATAAATGTCGTTTATATCACTTCTATTTTAAAGATAGCCTCTTTCCAATAATATCTACGCCCCTCCTAATGTTAAATTCTCCTTTTTGAAAAACTAAATCGCCAACTGAAAATTAAAAAAATTAAAAAGAAAAAAAGTTATATTCTCCTCCTTTGAAAACTGAATCACCAATTTGTGAAAAAAAGATCACCAACGGATAAGAATATAGCCTCTATATTTGGAAATTTGACTACTTAGTAGCACAAATTTTGTATATTTAGTTGACACGTTTGACCCCTCGGTTGCACTTTTCAGATTTTTCGAAGTAGGTGAAAAGAAACAAAAGGCGTAATATATCAGCTACAGCAAACTTGAGGAAGATGGGATAGAAAACCTTTCTCGAACTGCATGCAAATCCACATGGCAGAAAACATGGATCTCTCAGTCTCTTCTCATGGCTGCAAAAAAATTATGAGTGCCTACGAAAACCGGCTTTAGGTGTGCTATGCCTACAAGGTCTAAACTTTTATAAGTATGACATTCCATTTTTCTCTCCTTGACACCCTTTTGTTGGTACTTTCCAACCATATTAGAGACTTGTCTCCAAGCATTTTAGTCACGCCATTCCATTCCACCAAATGCCAACAAGAAAAGTCTCACCCGTCTCTTTCAAAAAAATAGGTTACCCACTTCTCTTATCTAAGCATTGGAGTGGTAGGCAGCTACAAGAACTGTAGCATGCAGCAATACTGATGAGTAGGGTATTCTTATAGTGCAACTGTACAGTTTTCTTTACCACTGTCACAATTCAACCATGTAAGTTCCCTAATCCAGGATTAGAGTATAATAAATTTCAGGCCTGTTTAGATATATGCAGGGATAACTTATCCATGACTAATGTTTAGAAATTGTTGGAAGAAAGAAGAAGAAGAAAGACAAGAAAGAAACCAATGGGATCGAAGGGGCAAGTAAATAAGTTTCCCGAGACTATTAATAGAATATCTAAGACATCTGATTTTGCGTCACCTAGATGTTTTTCTTTAAAAGTTTTGAATACAAAAAGTGATAAAAAACAGGATGATGGAAGTCTTGAAGGGCGAGGAGGAGATAAGAAAGATTATTTTACTATGGAAACAAATAGTTCTTCTACTTATTCTAATATTATTATGAAAGATTCCTAGATATTTAATAAGGATGGAAACTTACTTATCAAAAAAGGATCTGAAAACAAACCACTTTTTGCAAATTTCTCTTTCAAAAATATGTCGAGAGAGAGAGAGTTTTAGGAGAGTTTTTTGAAAAATTGACTTAACTGTCTCAAATAGGTTCAGAGTCTTTCTTTATTTCACTTTACAGTTTGATCCACTCAAACAATCTAGAAATTAGCCTCATTGTTCAAAAAATCAAATAAATTAGATTACATATTGGACTTTGTACGAGCTTTCCTTTCTATATATCAAACACAAAATAACAATAGTCTCATGTGAACCACCACTCCTAAAAACATACATGCAAACACATTGTAAGTATGATATCTTAATCAAGCATGCCCCTTATCATTCATGCTCTCGCATCGTACCTAGCATTCTCCTCTGAAAGCTTTCCTCTAATTTCCAACACATTTAACCAATTATTGATACTAGTATGGGCATCTCTAAATTCCATTATGAGGACCAAAAACATGGATGTCACGTGTACATGAACCACATGTGCATTATAAGCTCTTTCTCATTCAAACTTCCCAATTGACCTAAAAATTATAGAAAAAATAATTTTTCACGAAGCTATTTTAATGCACTGACCTATAATTTTACTAATCGCTAAGAAGAACGAAAGCTCACTTTAGTAATCGGATATTGGACTCCAACTCTCTAGTGATTCCTAAAAGGTGCAATTAAAAGAATTGATTGGGATTCAAATGTCTAAAGTATAAACAATTTGCAAACAAACATGATACCGATTCTAGGAGCTAGACATGAGTGCCCAAGTAGTGCAGCATATAAAAATGGTCATCTCCAACATCAATCACATATATGACTACAAATTAAAATCATTGTATTTGTTATGCTAAATGTAAACATTATTAATTTGTTATGCTAAAAGTAAATATGGTTCAATAATAAGAAATACGTATGGAGACGAAATATCCTTATGAACCCTAATCCCTTGGTTAAAGACAGTTGTGACTTAACTACCTTGGAAAATGCTTCTTTGACCTCTATATATATGATTTCTTTTTTATTATTGTTTATTGCTGATCTAGAGGAATAGAATTAGTAAAGGAATAGAATTAGGCTCCTAGGATTATAGGATTCTCGCCTTTTGAGTCAAATGACTATCTACAAGTATCAAAGTATCCTATAAGAATTGATGTCCATATAAGTACTTAAATCTTCAATAATGATATTTAACCAGGCGGAAAAAAGCTTATGGCTAGTTAACTACTACTGTTTTAGTGACTTATGTGCTTAATTTCTACTTCCTCGTACTCACCCATCTACCCGAGTGAAATTCAATAGGTGAAACTTTCAATGGACATAGACCTTTGCACATCTTCACCTCATTCACCTATTAGGTCACAAAATTAAACTATTTTGGACAGCAAAAGATTTAGGACATTCAACCAAAACCAACATATCCCAAATCATTTTGGCTGAACCAAATAAAAATCGAACTTTAATTATGAAACTTGCAATTACGATACTCAGACCAAATATCAGGTTGATTTGGCATGTTAATTGAAACTGTTTCATTTTACCCTCAACGTACACTAGTCTTGCCCCAAAACCTAAATGATCCAAAAAAAAAAAATTATTCTAAAAATTTAAGATGCATTTAATATCGACCCATTGGTATTTTGTAATGCCACAATATTTGAATGAATGGAATCTTTTTCTTCTGAAAAAGGTCAATTATTACCTTAACAAATCCTTAAAAGCATATCCATCCTTGCAGCTTTGGTCTAACTTCTAGATACTAATGTTCAATGAACGATCATCCATCCAAGATGATGGATCCCCTTGTGTATGGTAAAAGTGGCTTGAGAAACATTGTGAACATTGAAATTTTTCCCACCTACCTCTCTCATGCTCATTTATCAAAGGTGATCATACAAAGATTAGAAACTAAAAATCAAAAAAATCAAATTGAACAAACTATATAAAAGATAAAGACTCGACATCTGGCCGGTGCAAAATATGGGTATCAATTCATCAACCACAACCTAGTGTCAGGCACCATGTTTTAAAAAGATATTGACAAAAAACAGAAGGGAAGAAAAGGATAAATAAATGAATGAACAAATAAATAAATAAAGAGGAAAGGAGGATAAGGAAAGGAGAAAATTTCTTTCCGTTAGGCCGAGCAAGATAAAGATGGTTGCTCGGCCAAAAACGGCAGGTTGCTCGAGGTTATCAATCTCGGGCGCTGGCTGCCAAGGATGCAAAACTAATTAATGGAGATAGGAGGAAACCCAGCCCTCCGATCGTTACATCCCATTCATTACCCAATTAATATATTTATATTATATGTCATGTAACACGTACTTTCTTTGAGTGTCTTTTCCAATGATAGGATTTTCTATAAGAACAACGAATGCTTGCACTCTCTGCAACGCATTGAAGCAACGTACCGTGCCAATAGCTTCTCTCATCTCATGGCCACATTTCCGTCTCTCTCCCACGACGGCTCCCTTCCGCCAAAGGCGCAAGAAGATAAGAGGGAGGCAGATCCAACTCTTGCACAAGGAATTTCGGAGTACAGTGACCTCATCTCAACCCTTCCCTTAGACAAAGGATGGGAACCTTATCTCCTCCGAAAATACCAAGGTTTTTGGATCGCCGAATACATACTCCCAGGCATCATCGCCCTCCAACAACACTTCAAGGCTTGCCACAGCGACCTCTTCCTCATGAGCTACCCAAAGTCCGGCACTACCTGGTTAAAAGCACTAGCTTTTGCCACCATAAACCGAAATCGGTACCAGTTTGCCGACCATCCTCTCCTCAGCCACAACCCTCATGACTGCATCCCCTTGATTGATATCGACTTTGCCTCCAAAATTAAAGACACGCCTTCCCCTAGGATCCTCCAGTCCCACGCTCCTTACTCACTGTTACCAGACTCTATCAAGGCTTCTGACTGTCGAATAATATATGTTTTCCGGGATGCAAAGGATGTGTTTGTTTCGGACTGGTTCTTCTTTAATAGGTTGAGGAGATCCAACGGGCTGGAGCCAATACCATTCGGTAAGGCTTTTAAGTTGTTTTGTGAGGGTGTTTGCTCGTATGGGCCAATATGGGATCACGTTCTTGAGTACTGGGAAGAGAGCTTGCGGAGGCCTGAGAAGGTGCTGTTCTTAAACTATGAGGAGATGCTGGCGGACCCGGCAGGGAACGTGAAGAGGTTGGCGAAGTTCATGGGATGCCCCTTCTCCACTGACGAAGAGAAGGAAGGTGTGGTCGAGGAGATTGTAAGGTTATGTAGCTTTGAGAAACTGAAGAACCTGGAGGTAAATAAGAGGAGTAAATTCGTACTGCCGAACGTCAAATTTGATAATGAATCCTATTTTAGGAAAGGAGAGGTGGGAGACTGGAGGAATCATATGAGTCTTGAGATGGCTCTTAGGTTGGACGGGATCATTCAAGAAAAGTTGAGAGGAACCAGTCTGACCTTTGGCGGTGTTGGGGACTCTGACAGCAGCCACCACCAGCAGCTGAGTTCGTAGGTCATGAAGGATTATCCATGATCCAAAATGTTTTAAGATCATGTAGTTTCTGCAGTGCTTTGGTGTAGCCGAATAAATAAATAAATTTGTCTATCCTTTATTTTGCACCAGTTATATGGTTACTAGTTTTCGTATTGGTGAGAAATTAGTATTCTCAGCTGGTTAATATTGTCGATTAGCAAAATCTTATTGTTACAAGGCTTCATTCTATATGTTTGGTTTGAGACACATCTGGGCATGGGGCATTTTGGAAGCAATTCACCTTCCAAACATGCACACAGTATTCTCTCCTTAGCCAGCTCTCTCTCTCTCCCTAACATTTTTACATGAAAAATTATAAATTTCACTTTTTTAAGAAAAAAATGTAGGTTTATCTTTGATATATATATTTTTATTTTCTTTTTATAAGTCACCCAAGTTGCCATTTGTCCACCACCAATGTTCCGCCCTATGCCCTAAACATTCAACCATATCCGCCCTATGCCCTAAACATTCAACCATCTCCTTAAAGACAATGCTATCCAATTGCACCTATCTACGAGCTAATTGTCTCTAAGGAAAATAATTAACCAAGAATAGATAATAAAATGAAGGAAATGGTGGTTATTTAAAAAAAAAAAAAAAAGCCAACAACCTTGCATAGACTTAAAAATCGCAGCTAGCGTATCATTAATTTGCAATCTTCAAAAGCAAATCACGAGCTCATGATATTCCTGAGGGAATCATTTGAAAAGTTTCATAAATAATGTTAGAATAAATCCTTTCATTTTTATTTCTCAAAAAAAAAAAAAATAGATAGGATCTTTCTCTATACAAAAAGAGGTTCCTCATTTCTCTTATCCAGGGATTGGAGCGGTAGGCGGCTGCAACAACTGCAGCATGTAGCAATACTGATGGGTAAGATGTTCCCCCAGTGCACTTGTATAGTTTTCTTTATCACGGTTACAACCATATAAGTTCCCAAATTCAGAATTAAAGTACAATAAATTTCAGGCCTATTTTTTTTTGAGATGTAGGGATAATTTAACTGTAGCTAATGTTTTGGAAATGGTTGGAGGCAAGAAGAAGAAGAGAGTGGCTGGAGGCAAGAAGAAGAAGAGAGACACAAAAGAAAGAAAACAACGGGATCAAACAAGCCAGCAAATAGGATACTAGATCCCTCCTCAAAGGTGATTTTCTCCTAATTTTTTAAGATTGGATGCTCCCAATATTTCCCTCGACCATTAAACTCCTCTTCTTCTACCTTATCCTCCCCATTAACAATATATAGATAATTAGATATTTTCAGAAATGGTTTAATATTTAAACGCTAATCCACAAATTTATATTGCACAAACAGAAACGTCTTCCATCTTATTTCAAGTAACTATTTGAAATAACTAGTGCTTTTGGAGAGAAAGCAATGCAAATCTAGTGCTCAAATATCTTTTGCAAGAAGAGCTCGTCAAAATATAAGGGAATCATTGCTTTCCTCTCGGTACATGGTTTGCACAGAAGCTGATACTACTAGCGACCACCCCTCAGCGCAAGAACAAGATGAAGGACAGAACCGCCCTCAATGTTATACTCCTTGGCAGTCCTGTCATCAGCTAACTGCTTGCCTGCGTATATCAGCCTGAACAGGGATTAAAACAAAAAAATAAAACTCTTGTGGAGCTTGTAACCGATTAAAGATGCAGGCAAGAACTAAAAAAGGTAAGATACTGCTAATAAACAGGTGAAATGCCAAGCCAAATATAATGAACTGGTGAAAGATGGGTTTGGCATGAGCCTCTCAAACTACATGAAGAGAACACCCTGCAGCATATAAAGTTTAGCAGCAATTTTATTCATGTAAGGGAAACATGAGCCTCTGTCTGAGACCCAGAGAGAAAAGATAACTTTGCCTGCTAAATAAACAAAAAAACAAAAGAGGGAATCATTGCTTCATCAAATATAATCAAACTACTACCATCAGCACAAAAGTTTGTGGAATAACAATCTTAATTGAATAGTTTATGCCAGCATACAAGAATAAATTACAACCTTCAAAAAAAGGGCTACTTCTAAAATAATGAACTTGCGTATCTGCAGGTTGAAAGTGAAGGTTTAACGCAGGGTTAGGGTGGTTTCATACAATGGTGCACATGGCGGAAGAAGATTTTTTTATAGAAGGATATAAAGAGGAGGGTAATTCTCTACAAGTTATTTCCATGTAAAATTTCATAAAGCATGGAAATAAGGGCGGCGAGCGCAAGATGCATATTGCCAAGAGTGCCATTGCATAGAAAAAATAAGAAAGCTAATGCCTTAAACAATTAAGGAGGGGAAAATTAGAGAATGACATGGCAATATATCTTTTGCATCCAATAATTACACTTTGACAATTTTAACATCCACATAAAAATAGGTACATACTGAGGTTTCCTACAACATTATGGAGCGGTTGACAGTTACAACTCCATCAGTAATCCCAAACAAGGTGAAACTTTGCTTCCTTGTAAGAACAAAGCACCACAAGAAATCATTCATGAAATCTACAATTTTGGTAACCCCCACCACCCCCACAAAGACAGAGAGAGACAGAGAGAGAGAGAGAGAGAGAGAGAGAGAGAGAGGACAAAACAAACCACCCTATAATCCATTTTCTTTTCCCAGGGAATAAATCTAAATCTCGCCAAGCTTAAAGACATAAGTTCAAGGAATATCCATGACATCTTTTCATTTTGGGTTGCAATTCTGGGATTCAACCCCAAAAATGTACTTCTCTTTTAGCAAATCACATCCATGCTTGAATGTTCTCGAAAATGGACATAGTGGTTTTTGCCATCTACTAACCCATGATAATTGTTAGTCATTTCCCTCAAACAACAAGAACTCCCTCGAGAGGATTCACTATTCCTCTGTCACCAACCAAAACAATATGCCATTGTTAAAAAGAAAGAGTTAAAAATAGTACTTTGCTAGCTAATGACAACAACCCCTTGAATATGCTTGATTTGCTAAGAAAAAATGACTGCTCTAGAACTGGATCCTAAAATAGAGACCTAACCATCATAATCCCTTCTATAAATTGAAAAAGACCGAACGAGCTTTCATTACATCCTCAAAATGAAAAAGAGGGGGGGTATTTTCTCATACTCCCTTGTGCACATCACATGGATCAAGAGACTAAGAACTTCACATGGATAAGACTTCTAAAATAGTTTGCAAACCAAAATCCTGGCCACTTCCATCCAACTACAGATTTTCTAATCAGATAGTAAACAGTTGAACCACACTCTAAATGTCAATTATCTCATAAAAGATTTAACCAAGGTCTGTGTACCGACCTGTAACACCGCATTGTACCAGTAAGATACCAATACAGTACCTAGGTTTGGTTTGGTATATGAGCCGAACCGGTTCGTACCGATTCAAACCAAGTAGAACCATCCCATAGCACCTTACAATCACCCCATACAGCTTAGTTTCAAGTTGTACCATGGTTAGGAGTGAGAAAGAAGTGTTGAGAGTCTATCTCGACACAAGGTGCATACCATATTATACTTGACCATATTGTCCTGAATCGGTATTGTACCGTATGGTTCCCGATACTGATTTTGCCGACCTTAGATTTAATAATTTCAAAAATAATGATAGGCCATCCAAATCAAAGATCCTTATTGGTCATATTGATCTACAACTCTAAAAATAACTAGAAATCAAAAACAATATGTTTTGGAGGCCTAAAACCTATGAATCCATGAAGGAGTTGGTATTCATAATCATACTTACAACTTATTTGAACTGGTTTTAGGAATAACTCAACAAGCAAAAATTATCTTCACTATTCATACAAAACCATAACCATAAAGCATTTTTCTGACAATTTCATGTTTGTTTTATGAATCCTTGATCATGAACAAACCCTATGAAGGGCAACAGCCAACTGCAAGTTTCAACGTCAAAGATCAATCTCAAGTGACAAAAATTGACATTCTTAATCTAGACAATTACAGCTCAACTTAAAAATATAAAAGTCAAACAACATAGTGCAAAGTTGATAAGACACACAATGCTTCTTTTTCTAAACAATTAAATGAGAAGGGTCTTAACAAATGTGAAGTTGAAACAGGGCAGTTTTTCTCCTTCCAGGCGCTCATGTGAGTTGTTATTTATATATGATAGACATGGTTTATTCATAATAATGCTGAGGAAAGAACAGAACATTATGAAAACCAAGAACAATGGAAACTGTCATAGTGGAGGAAAGAAAACAAAATATTGTGAAAAACAAGAATGAACTATTACAGAACATGGAGCATAAATCACAGGGATACCTACTGCCTAATAAAATTTATAAATGCGAATTGAATTTAGAATAAATGAATTGCAATAACTGCTGTAATAAATGCAAATTGAATTTAGACCTACTGCAGATTAGAATAAAGTGCAAGGTGAATGGAAAACTGAGGCGTACGACAACACAATGGAATATCAATCAGAGAGAACTTTCATAATAAAATATCAATTACAAGAACGAAGTGTTAAAACAAGGATACCTTTGCTGTACAGGTGGAATGCCTTCCTTCTCCTCAACCCTCTCCTTGATCCTATCAATAGTGTCAGTGGGTTCAATGTCAATTTCAATTTCCTTCCCAGTAAGGGTTTTCACCTTAATCATTGTTCCACCCCTAAGCCTCAAAACCAGGTGAAGAGTCGACTCTTTCTGAATATTGTAATCAGCTAGGGTTCGACCATCTTCCAACTGTTTCCCAGCAAAAATTAACCTCTGCTGATCCAAGGGTATCCCCTCCTTGTCCTGTAAATCAACAGGTATCACATTTGAATTGATAAAAGGAAAACCATATACCTTTATGATTTTCAAAAGCATCACTTAAATCAACATGATCTGCCATGTTCATTGTGTGTGTGTGTGTACATATATATAGATACATATATATGTATGTATGTATATGTATCCATACATATATATTATAGATAGGTTTCTAGAAAATCCCACAACTCATCAAAAAACCTAGAAAATCATATATGAAACCACGTCATGACTCTGTGTATGGGACTCTCTCTTTGAAAAAGGTTTCGACAGGATTTGGATTCCATAATTTTCACGCCTCTTGCTCTCCACATATATGAAGTCTTCATCATCTATTAGCAATCATGGGTGCCACATGATTCGTCAAACCATAATATTGGATTTCAGGTCTCTAATTCTCATATCCAGTTATTCAAACAGCAAATTTTTCTCTAGTTTCATTCTCTCTCTCCATCTCTCTCTCTTCAAGGAATACTTTCTTTAGTTGACATATTTTTCACATTTTAATCGATGGGTTTTGCCTACAACTATGGAACAGGAGGATGGTGATAATTGACCCTAGCTAAACATGGGACAGCGTGTTTAAGTAGTGTGCATACAGGAATAGGATTGTGTGATTAACATCATTTTAAATTTCAATAGAAAAAAAGGTATAGCTTGAGGGTATACATGTTCACAAGCAAATGTTTAATTTTTTATATCAGATTTCATTATTTGATAAATATGTCCATGATTACAGTGTGTCAAATTTCTGCTCGCTTCTTCTATACCCCTCCCTCTCTTTTTGATCCTCTGCTTGGTAAGTTACCATATGCTGTTCGTATTTCCAGCATTTACAATATAAGTTGATTTATCCACTATCATTTTAGTGAATATAAATACACATTATGGAGTCTTGATAACCTCGCACATTCAGATATACTTAAGAAGGTTGGCTCCAAACTCAAACAACAATTGTTAATAGATAAGAAAATGGAATTCCAATATGATCCACTATTATTTAGTAAGGTTAAATAGATTTGTTAAATTAGTCTTTTTTCCTGTTTTTATTGCTATCGCATATGTGTTTTTTTTTCTAATACATAGACATTTTTCCAACAAAACAAAATGCAATTGTGACTCATAAATTCCTATAACAACTAAAGCATTTAACATTCTGTAGATTATATAGTTTTGTAGCTTTGTATTTATTCAATATTCATGGATTTAATCCCACACATCAAGTAGACAATTTTTCACAGGATTGCAGAGATTTTTTTTAGTTTTTAGAATATGTTGATATACTCCAAAGTACTCTTTCTCTTTCTTTGTAACTTTTGAATTTTTATACAGCGTATCTTATGTTTAACCTTTTGAATATTAAAATATCTTTCTTTTTTCATCAAGTAAACCATGCATTGCAGGGTTTTAGGCTTTTTATCATTCAAAAATAAATAAAGAAATCACCTTTAAATCTTTAACCTTATATAATGATAATACTCCTGCCACCAAGCAAGATAAATATGTGGACCTTACAGATGACAAATAGGACCCATATTTATTACCAAAAAAAATACAAAACTAACAAGAATACTCCCACTGCATTTTAGGTGACCCATAAGTCAAAGGAAGGTCCCTTAAAGGAGCCATACTATTGTGCATCTTACGAGTGCCAAATTATTCTACAAGTCAGCATTTTAGCAAATCTCACTATTATTTATTTTTTTTTTTTGTATTTTCATTGCCATCCTTATATACTTCTAATGTCTTTGCGTTATCTTACCAATTTAGTAAAGGAAATCCATCTTTCTAAATTAATTTTCCCTTTCTAATAGTAGTATGATATGGATAATTTTGCAGAACAATCAACTAAACTATTGAATTTACAAAAAAAAGGATCAGATTTTTTTGGCAGAAACAAATAATTTCAAATTTTAATAGACCATTATACCCATGCCCCAATAAGTATTTATAAGAACATTGTTAAGTGTGTAGTGACTTGTATTATGTGTACATCCATTAGAAATATATACGTATCAACTAAGATAAATGTTTGCATTTCATTTGACAGTTGGGGCATAATCATTCACCAAGGTCCGGAATCCAGAGCAGACTGTTTATGGAAAAAAAAAATATGCCCCTCTTTTATAGACATAAATTGAAGTGGATTATGTTCCGCAAAATCGCCTAAGATATATGAAAACAAGCTTGATAGCATGCCGACCCACTAAGCCATTAGTTAAGGATAAAAATGAAATGTTCTCTATAGTAATCTCTAGTTTAATCCAAGCTTCTAGTATATGGTATTGCAGTAAAACAAATATTAATGCCGGCCACCAGCCATCATCATGGAGTAGTTCTTGTGATATGGTTATCATTCAAATTCAAGACCTGTGTGGTCCATTTACACTAAAATTATCTTCTATAAACGCATACAGTTTTAAGTAGAATAGGATTCCACAATGACTACTCACAAGTCTTGAAGCACCTCAATGGAATGCTATAGCAAATGAGAATAAAACAATTCAAAAGTACCTGCAATGGCCACCTAGGTACTGACCTTAATTTTTCGCATGATGCATGAGCTTGGAGGATGAGATCAGCTTATGAATTAGCATTGAATGCTGCCAAGTTGATACTTCCCATTGAATTAGAATATCTGATTTGCTATGTTAGGTTCATGTTTTGAACTATAACTATCTTTTCACCTTTTACTTTTTTGACTTTATATTTGTTTTCTGCCTTAACCTTAGGGGCCACCTAGTGTCTTGGCACTGGCAGCCCACAGACCTTTCATCTGCTGCCTTAAATACTTTAAAACAACTAAATAAAAAAGTAGGTATCAACGAAATCTTCTGCTACAAGTACATCGTACTTTGCATTTAAACACTGCATTATAAAATGAAGGTTAAAAAGAATGAAAGAGATGATATTGAATGAAGACATCTTCATGACAAAAAGCTAATTCACAATAACCTAAAACTAACAAAATAAATCATGGAAATTGCTCATTTTAGATTACAGGCAATGATTTAACAATCAGACCAGCATGCACCATTGAACCAAGTTGCACTGCCTTTCTTTATTTCATTTTAAAACTTGATCCATTCGAACAACCAAGAAATCAGCCTTGCTGTTAAAAAATCAAATAAATTATATTATATATTGGACATGTATGAGCATCCCTTTCAACATATCAAGCACAAAATAAACCCCACAAACTCTTAACAACAGTCTCACATGAACCACCGATAGATCCAGGCACCATGTTTTAAAAAGACTTTGATGCCAAGACCATTATCAACATTGGACGCTGAGGCCTTCCTGAAAAATTAAGCACGACATCACGATGGACCACCTCCTATGCTATAACCAATGACCCTAAATGCCAGCAACCCGTAAGTTATTCCATCTGCCACCCTAGAACTAACAAAAAAAAAGATGCTACCAACCATGACTTACCCACCCTTCCCCCCAGAGCGTTGCAAGAGCTACCATATAAAGATGCCACATGAGACCTTTCTCTGGGGATTCCAAATGCATTGGGGTACTCTTGATTACTTCAGCTGCATTAAAAGGATTGCTTCCGCGTAAAATCCAGAATAATCAATGAAGTAAACAACTACCCCCCCCCCCCCCCCCCCCCCAGAAAAAAAGAGTAGAAAAAATCAGCAACTAAAATAAATAATTTTAGCAGACAAATTATCAAGGAAAGTGATATATTCGGGCAAGGTTCCCACAAAACAATAATTGGAAAGATTCCAAAACCCTAGAATCAATGGATTCTCCGCGTCATGATCACCGTATCCCATCAATATTCCAGACAGTAGAATAACAGCACGGTAAGGGAAGAACAGGATAAATAAAGAATGAATAAATAAATAAATAGAAATTGAAGCAACTTAATTCCAGTGAACAAAGGGGGAAAAAAACAATAACTATACGAAACATCTCTGCGCAAAGGGGAAAAAAAATTAATAGCAGTGAACTCTCGAAATCGTTACTTCAGACCGCGAAATGCGAGCAGAAACCTTGATTCCAACTCCATGATTACAACCAAAGAAAAAAGAAAAAGACATTTAGTTCCCAGAAATCCAGAAGAAAAAACAAAAAAGAAAAGAAATCAACGCAAGAAAGAAAAATCCAAAGGGGTGGATGGGATTAGAAAAAGAGAAAGACCTGGATCTTGGCTTTGACGTTGTCGATGGTGTCGCTGCTCTCGACCTCGAGAGTTATCGTCTTCCCCGTCAGCGTCTTCACGAATATCTGCATCTTTCTCTCCTTCTCTTTTTTTTCTTCTTCTTCTTCTTCTCTCCGCCCCCGCTCTGCCTTCTCGCCGCGACTCCGATGCTCTTCGGGTTACTTGCTCGATAGGAAAAGAAATGGCGTGGAAGAAACGCAGAATTTAATTCGGGCAGATTCGTTAGCCTGGCTGCGCTTGCGGGCGTGAGGCTTTAAATTTAACAGATGCTAATATTTTATTTTATTTTATTTTTGATGAAAACTGTATTTTATATAGCTCTTGAGTACATCCAACCGTATCAAAAGAAAGTAAAGAGTACAAGATAAGAAGAATATCTCTTACAGATATCCATATGATCTTTCCGAAGCGCCGGGCAATAAATAAGGCAACTCAGTCTGCTGTACTGTTCATCTTTCATAAAACATGTAAAGTTTAGAAATTGCTCGGCTCCTGAGCCAATCTATGAGTATCACGAATGAGAAGATGACTATCACCGTATTTGTCCACTCTCCGAATTCAATCGATCACCACAGAGGAGTTTCCCTTAAGGCATGTATGCTCAGCACCAAGTACCCGCCTCGCATAGGATATCCCCTCTCAAGCTGCCCACAGCTCTGCCTCGACTGCAGTAAGTCCCGGTGTGCGGCAGCCACCAGCTGCTATCAACCTACCTAGATGATCTCTGATGACAAAGCCAACTCCTTCTGATATCCCATCCACCGACATACTATCATCGAAGTTCACTTTGAGATGACCAAGGGGTGGGGGTACCCAAGAAATTAGGGCGAACCTGGGCGCTGTGATAGCGGAGAGAGTACCCCGGGTGTTACACCCCTGGCTATGGCGCGCGCGGGGCGTGCGCGGGCTCTGCCATGCGCAGGCCGTGGCACTGGGCGCACGGCCGGGCAGAGCGAGGAAGTGTGCAGCGGAGCACACGCGAGTGGCCAAAGGCCGGTGCTGGCCTGTGCACGGGCTGTGCGAAGGAGGCGCACAGCCAGGCCAGGCGCCGGGGCGTGCGCGGGTGTACGCACGCAGGATGGCCACGGGCGCGCAGAAGGCGTGCCGAGCACTTGGCCAGGGCCAGGCCTTGTGCGCACTGCACAGTGCGCAGATTGCAGCGCAAACGGCAGTGGCCCTGTGCAGCGGAGATAGGCCGGATCCAGCCTGTGCACAGGGGCGCACGCAGCGGAGTCGTGCGCGGATGCTGGCACATGCGCAAAGGCGCGCGTGGATGGGTCAAGCGTGGAGGCCAAGAGAGCGCGCGGGGCGCGTAGGCGTCGGCCCACCTGCAGGCCGTGCGCGGGGCACGGAAGGGCGGACGCTGCGGCGTGCGAAGGAGGCGCACGCACCAGGCCTCGGGACGGCATGCGCAAGAGACGCGTGCCCAGACTTGGCCGTGAGCAGGAGCGCACGCGGCCAGGCCGAGCGGAGAAGTGCGCGCGCGGCGCGCGCACACAGTCGGCGGACCGTGCGCGGGCGTGCGCACGGCAGAGCGGCATTGACGCGCGCGGGGCGCGCGCAGAGGAGCTGGACCGCGCGCAGGTGCGCGCGTGGCCAAGTGAGCCAGGGCCGGGCCTTGCGCTAGGGCAGTGCGCGGGGCGCACGGCAGGAAGGACGCGAGGGCCGCGCAAGGGGCGCGTGGCCGAGGCCAGACCCTGATCACAGAGACGGCGAGCCGGGCGTGGGCGCTCGGTGGATCAGCAGGGCCACGCGCAGGTGCGCGCGCGGCCGAGCGACCAAGGCTAGAGCAGAGGTGGGGCGGGCCACTGTTGCGCGCAGGCAGGCGCGCGCAAGAAGCCGCGGGCGCAGGAGCGCGCCCGCCCAGTCTGGCGTAGGGCAATGGCCGCGCGCAGGCGCGCGCGCGCCGGGCGCGCGCGCGGGCGAACCAGGGCGTCGGGCGGCCCTGGGCGGCGGGGCAGACAGCCGCACATGGGCTGTTCCCCCAGCAGGCTTCAGGCGGCGGCGGGCTGGAAGCTGGGCAGGAGGCGGTTTCTGCCCAGGCGCTGCCATTGGCTGATGCCTCTGTCCAAGGACACTTGGCGGGCTGTTGTGCATTGGGCGGTGGCTGGGCAGGCTGCGGGGCAGCTGGGCAGGAGGAAACACAGTCCCCAACCGCCAAGAGAAAGCACAAGCCAAGTGAAGGTCCTATCGACCAATGGGAGGCTGCGGATGACTTGCACTTGGATTGGGAGATGCCAACCTTGGGCACTATAAAAAGACCTAAAGGTTGAGGATTTCGGGGGGGAACACACAGATAATTATTGGATAGCCACACAAAGCAAAGTGAGAGGCTCACTTTGGGAAGAAGGCAAAGAAGGGCTAGCCAGGGATCTTGAGGATCATTTGGGGTGGGCTAGTCCGTCCAAGGAGCCATCCATGTAGCCAAGCCTTGGAGGAGGATTTCGCCGGGTCATTGCCAACAAGTGAAGGCCATTGGAGGGGCCGAATGAGATTGGTGCTGATGTGAGTCTTTCCTTGTAAAAAGACCTCATATGGGGGAGGTTTTCAGGATGGGGAAGAAGGCACAAGAGGTTGTGCCATCCTTGTGAAAGGCTTAGGTGAAGGGCTCGGGTTGCTTTCTTAGGGAGGGCATTTGGTTCTTGGAAAGAAGGCAAATGTATCCCGCCGGCCAAGAGCGGCTCTTGGACGGGAGGGGTTTTTAGGGTCTTAGAGGAGTCATATACTTGGGAAGTATGTTGGCTATGTCCCTCGGCTTGTGAGGGCAATTTGGATGTATTTGTGTGAGAAATACATGACCCTTTCCCCTTATCCTCGTGTGCCATATGTTGTGTGGTTATGGGAAGCAAGGTGAAGGTTTCCCACAGCCAAAGGGTTCTTGGCCGGGGCAAAATGAGTTGTCCACAGGGTTTAGAAGGGCTGAGGTGAGCAAAATCAGCGAGGGGCCTTCTAACCTAGTTATCTACCTAGTCTTGGGGGAGTTGTCTAAGGTATGGGACTTAGGCAAGACCTTGAAAAGTGGGGGACTTGGTGGCTGTTCTAGAGCCAAACCAAGGTGTGCTTAGGGGTCGATCCTGCTCCGGTTTGCACAAGGAGGCTGACCAAGGGCTTGGGCAAGGCCAAGACTTGGTGCCGCACACCGAAAAGAGGGAGAACTCAAGAAAAATTTGGTTACTCCATTCCGACCTTTTCAACGGTGTGACACCGGGTGTCCCTGACCATCTAAGAAGAGAACCTAATGGCAGCTGTAGTAACCTCCCTCGCATAAAGCATGGCTCTGTCCACCACCATCCGTGGGGGCAACCGCCTGCCCTCAAATAAGCCAGCATTCCTGTCCAACTAAATAGAATAAGCCAAATATGCCCACCAAATTCCGACCTTAACAGTACCAAGCCTCCGCATGGAGACTCTCAGCTAATGAATCAAATCCTGTGTCAACTCGACTAGGGCTGGAAGTGGGCCGGGCCGGGTCGGGCCACACCCCTACCCAAGCCCGGCCCGAAATTATTTTCCAGGCTTCGGGCCGGGCCGAGGCCCGAACAGTTTTACAAAAACTCGGCCCGAGCCCGATTTGGCCAGCCCGATCACGAGCCTGGCCCGATCCCGACCCACTTTACATGATTAAACAATCAATTTTGTAGCAGTTATAAATGACAGATCAACTGCACAGAGGACAATTTCACAGAGGTGTATGTGCAAATACAAGTACATGAAAACATACAAGCAAAAATGTCCACAAGCAAACAACAGGAGATAAAAAAGAAAAAAACCAAGATGAAGATTCTGTCCACAAGCAACAACCTACTCAGCTTAAATCAAATATGAGATGGACCAAGTAGGCAATCAGACAGATCATTAACAAAATACACAATTCAGAGGCTTCCTGCCAAATGAATGAATTTTCTGACTTTATCTTGGCACGACCAATCTGCTCAAACCAGTCCAACAATTCTAAAGAGCATCTGATGGTTTGAAGACAAGTTGAAAAAAATTCATTCCATGCAACCAACTGCAACGATACAACTGCAACCAAACAAAAGGATTCCATCAAAAATAGGAGGATAAAAAAAATCAACGGCTTGAAGTCGTTGTTCCCTGCACAATAATATATTCATCATATCCATGTAATAGAGAAACCCTCTGAAGTCGGCTTCAGGCCTGCAGTTCAAAAACATACAACTCTCATAAAATTTTGCAACAAATAACCATGATCCACATGAAAATAACCATGATCCACATGAAAATACTCCATCAACAAACATACTTGATACTTAATACTTTAGGTATGAACTAGATCTGATGAGGGTATCGCCATTCAGTTCTCCCAAATTGCCCACTCTAGGGTGTCGTCATCTACATTCAACGTTACAGAACTCGAGCAATTTGCAACTGTTAATACACAAATCAATCATAAATGTTTAAATTATAAGTACAATAAGCAAATAAAAAATATTAGATAAATTTAAAAAATTTATATACCTTCATCATATTGTTCACGAAGCCAATCTTGGGTACAAACTAAGGCTTCTACGGTAAATGGGCTCAAAGAGCTTCGATACTGATCCACAACTCTACCACCATTGCTGAATGCCGACTCAGATGAAACAGTGGAGACTGGAATAGCTAGAACATCTCGAGCCATTCTTGATAGTATAGGATAGACTGCTGCATTGCTCTTCCACCAAGTCAAGATGTCAAACTCCTTATTCTCCAAATCAGGAAACACATCATCATCCAAATAACTATCTAGCTCGGATATCTTAGGGCGTTTTGAAGAACTCTGACTTCTAAATTGAGCAAAATCCATACCAATTTTTTTTTGGAAGAAACTGAACTTATATCACCTTGTCCACCAAAATTAGATGTTCGCTCACTTGAACTCATAGAGGGATGCATTCTTGTTGCATCTACATACTCATTATACAATTTAAAAAGACAAGCACGAGTATCATCAATCTTTTTCTTGCACTCCTCCAACTCAAATGTCTTTTGATAACAAAACTCTACAAATATCAACCTTGATCTGGGATCCAAAATAGAAGCAATTACCAACAAACTATTGCACTGAGAACAATATTTGTTAAACTTCTTTAGCATCTCATTTGTTAATTGCTTCATTTTTTCATCAGTATCGATACTTTCATCCGTCAACAAAGCCCTAATTCCCCAAACTTTATTTAGGTATAAATTGGATGTGGGATACTTACAACCAGAAAATACTTTAGTGGCATCAAGAAAGGCTTCTAAGAATTTAAGAATTATAGAAGCCTTTTTCCATTCATCATTGGTGGGGCATACACATGAATGCTTAGTTGCATATCTAATAAGAGCATCTTTATAACCAAGTGCATCATGCAACATTTCATAAGTAGAATTCCACCTTGTAGGAACATCCAAAGTGAATCCTTTTCTAGCAGGAAGTCTCATATGTTGTACAATTTCATTAAATGCTTGCATTCAAGATGGGGATGTAGAGACATATCTAACAATTTCTCTTATACATTCAATAGCTTCATGAATGATTTTCATTCCATCCTGAACCATAATATTTAATATATGTGCACAACATCTAATATGACTGTACGCCCCACTAAACAACATTGCATAACAAAAGTGATCTCGTAGCCTTCTCATTACAGCATCATTTGTGCTGCAATTATCTAAAGTAATAGCACATATTATACAATCCAATTTTCATTCAACAAGACATTTTCGTATAGCATCTTCAATTGCAAAGCTAGTGTGAGGGTATGGGAGTTTCTTGAAACTAATAATCTTCTTATGTAGAATAAAATCAGAATTAATATAATGTACTGTGAAAGAAATGTAACCAATTTTTTGATTTGATGTCCAAATATCAGTAGTGAAACTAACCCGAGAACTTAGGTTCTTGAATACATAATGCAATTTTTTCCTCTCTTCTTGATATAAAGCCATACAATCATATTTTACAGTCTTACGACCCATAATTTTGAATAATGGCTGAAGAGATCTCATAAAATCCAGAAAAACAGTGTGCTCAATAATACGAAATGGAAGCTCAACACATATGATAAATTTTGCAAGAATTTTTCTACTCTCTTCTTGATTGAATTTGAAAGACTTTATCCGATCTTTTGAACTTGGTAGTAAGAGCAACTGATTAGTCGGATTCTTTTGATACTTCTTATAAATATTTTCTAGATGGCATTTTAGATGACTCGTTCCTCCTTTAGTGCTCCCACTTAAAACTTTTTTACAATATTTGCACTTAGCTATTGACCCTTCAGAATTTTTTTCTCGATAAAGTGATTCCATACCCAAGATCTTTTTCTAGAAGTCTTGTCACAATCATTTTCAACAGTATCTTCATTTCTATCATCCTCATCCCTTAAATCTTCAACATTCTCATTTTCACCCATTTTAGAATGAGACATTAGTAAAAATAATCTGCTCAAATAAATAAATAAATATCACAAATTTAACCTATAACAAAATAAATATCATTAAATTTAACCTATTTAAGAAAGAGCTCAAATCTTTCCAGTTAAAGCCTCAGATATTTACGAAAATACAGAAAATAATCTTATGGT
This sequence comes from Phoenix dactylifera, assembly GCF_009389715.1. Classification (NCBI taxonomy): domain Eukaryota; kingdom Viridiplantae; phylum Streptophyta; class Magnoliopsida; order Arecales; family Arecaceae; genus Phoenix; species Phoenix dactylifera. Next base: position 11,232 of record NW_024068955.1, on the reverse strand, counting down.
CATGTTTCAATAAAAATACCCAGTAAGAAAACACAGAACTACTGTTAATGCACACAACAATAAGCTAGAATAACCCTAAACAGCAATAGGAATACCAAAACTAATAAAGATAATGAATATGACAATGCAAGAAAATTTTGAATCGTGATAAAAAAAACACCCCTGCTTTCTTCTAAAAATCAACAGATGAACCCTAAAATTAACATGAAACATTAAAAAAGGGGAAAAAGAGAAAGTTAGACATGTATCATGTTGCTTTCATGGTTTCATCCATCAAAGAGGGTGTTTGTTGGATTTATGATATGTTTATCCATTGGAAGAAAAGTCATTTACTTTGTTCTGTCCTAAAGATTAAGATAAAAAAAGGGGCGGGTCCCTTTATGCATGCATCTCCGTACAAGTGGAGGCCGGAAAGATCAAACCAATTGAACCGCTCACATCACAGTAGTCGTAGTTGCGTAAAGGCCGTCGGTCGGGGGGCGACCAATAACAAAATTAATGGCTTGAAGTTCTAGTCTCTTCTATGGGCAAAGGTAATTGGTAAAATGAACATGCTTTGGCAAGCTTTATAGCATTGGTTAGGCATGTTTCAGAAGCATAATTGTTGCCCAGATAGACAACCCAAGAGGAGGGGTGAATTGGGTTTTAAAAGTAATTTTGCAATTGAAACGTTTGTGAATGACTAATTAATACTTTTGCAAGATGAATAATTAGTTGCTATGTGCTGTGAGTGAAATGAGAGTGAGAGAAAGAGACACAAGCAATCACAAACACAATGTTTATAGTAGTTCGGAGCTTGCCCTAGCTCCTACGTCCACTCCCCAAGTCTCACTTGGGAATTCACTATAACCCCTCGGATTACAGCCGGTTGTTTTACAAGCTCACAACCCAACTTGTTGTTTTACGAGCTCACAACGAACTCGGTCGGTTTTTCCAGGCTCACCGACTAGAACCACCCCGATTGTTTTCCCGGGATCACAATCGAACCCTTACACGTTGGTTTTACCCTCGGCTCACCAACCAACCTCTACGCACTCTTGATTCAATCCCCTGATTGAATCAAGCAAAGATAAGATGGAAAGAACAGACACAAACCGAAAAACAGAGCTTCTAAAAAGCAGATATACAGCGATATAAACTAGAGAGAAGTTAAGAGCCCTCAAACACGTTTGAGTTGGAGTAGAGTAGGGCTTTTTGAACTGTGAGTCTGGTCGACTTGAAGGCAGGAGGAGACTTCTTTAAATGCTGGGAAGAGGTAGCTGGATGGAGTTAATGGCGCTCTTCCTTCTTTTCTGTTGAAAACCAGTTGGCAGAGATAGGATGCTTGATTTCTTTGAGTGGAATAGTGCTTCTCTACCTTGCTACAGTCCTCTGTGGCTATTTAAGCCATCCCCCACGGAAACTAGCCGTTAGACACCTTTTTCTGCCCGTTCTGCACACTCTGCACATCCTGACAATATGTCCGTTGGGGTCGGAGTCGACTCGCGCGATCTGGAGTCGACTCGGCTGTAGAGGGAGTCGACTCATGCTTTTCTGGAGTCGGCTCGGCAACTGTTCCGGATTTGAATTAAAGTGACCTCCGCGACTGGGAGTCGACTCGACTTAACCCGGAGTCGACTCGCCAACTTCTGGAGCTGACTTGCCATTTTCGGAGTCGGCTCATCCCATGAAGTCCATGGAGCTAATTTTCCAACTTGGCCCACTCGAGTCGACTCGACAATCCTGAGAGTCGACTCGGCGCTCAGAGCCCGAACTCCCGATCTTCTGTCTTTTGGCTCGTCCAGTCTTGGAGTCGACTCGGACTGTTCCGGAGTCGACTCGACTCTCAGTTTCCGAAACACAGCCTTCTGCCTTTTTGATGTAGCGCTGCCTTGGAGTCGACTCGAGCTGTCTGGAAGTCGACTCGACTCTCAGAGACAATAATTCGGTCTTCTGTCTTTTTGGGGTCGCGCTGTCTTGGAGTCGACTCGCGCATTGCGGGAGTCAACTCGGATCTCAGAGTCCGAAAACTGCTCTCTGACTTTTGCCTTGTGTACCACTGAGAGTCGACTCTCGCTTTCTTTGGAGTCGACCTGCCAACCATCGGAGTCAACTCGCGTTCCACAGGAGTCGACTCGAATCTCAGGGTCGAAAATCGCTCTCTGACTTTTCTGTCTGTAACTCCTTGGAGTCGACTCATACTACTCCAGAGTCGACTCTGTAAGCATTGGAGTCGACTCGCACACTTCAGGAGTCGACTCGCTGACAGGTTTTGAGTTGAGTCTTTCTGTTCGTCTGTCTGTTCTCAGTCGAAGTCGACTCGTAATGATCCGGAGTCGACTCGAGCCCGTGCCAGGGATTCTGATACGCTTGGAGTCGACTCGTACTATTCTGGAGTCAACTCGAGTCTCAGACTTTGGCTCAAATTGACTTCTTAACTTATCAAAAATATCTTGAACCAAATCTAGAAACACTTAGACAAGATTTTCACTGAAACACTCAATTGAATTCATTAGTAAACAAAAGATATACTCAAATGCTTTGAGCTCATCAAAATCAAATAGGGTTTTAATCAATCACTCCACAATCTCCCCCTTTTTGATGATGACAAAACATTGAGTATATGTAAAGTGAATTGCTCAATAAACAAGAAAATAAGATCTATAAATGAATTCAAGTGTCTGGTTATTTAATTTATCCAAGCTTGAAAGGTGTGAAACAATAAATTTTGGAGTTAAAGCTCCCCCTTTCATTTGGAATTATATAAGCCTTCATATCATGCAATCAATTATTTGGCTTATATATATTTAATGATTTAGCTTTAAAAATTCAGATTCTCCCCCTCAACATATGCATTCTACTTTGTTTTGATTCTTTGAATTTCCTTTTAATGCATTGAAGTTTTTGAACTTAAGTATTTGGTTTTTAGAGGGAAAATCTGTCAATTTGTTCTTGAGTAGGATTCAACTAATCTCCGAATATCCCTTGAATAGATTCTGGAGATTACTCCATTAGGAGCCCCAACAGAGAGATAATGAGCCTCGAGGTATCAAATCCACTAAGAACAAATTATTGTGTGTTTTAAAAGTTTTTTTTTATTGATTTTCATTTATTCCTTTTACATATCTATTACATATTTCTCCCCCTTTTTGTCATCGTATCAAAAAGGAAGTGAATAGAACACACAAGCAAGCAGAGATCAATTGGCACAGTATTGAAATGAATATGTCTACTCATTGTATTGATGTATATATAAATACATTTGTGAATACAATAAGTAAAGCAAAAGATACATTCAAAATAAAACAAAAGCAGCTAGGGTCTCCTCGAGGATGTGGTTCCTCCTCTCGAGGATGTGGCTCCTCCTCTCAATCTGTTCTGTTCCATGAGGAGAGTGACCCCGTTTGTGACATTCCCAAGCTGGGAGATAATGGCCGAAGTGGCCCTGCTGTGTGTGGTGGAGAGCTCGGTCAGGGTCTCCTGCAGTGTGTCCAACTTGGCGATCAGTACATTCGCCAAGCGCTCTGCCCCCTGGGTAGTGGTGCCCATATCCTGTCGGACGTTATCGCGCATTGTCCGAGTAGTGCTCGTGACTTCGCTCATGCTGTGGAACTGGGCTTGGATCAGGAACCTTACATTGTCGATCTCTTCCCGCACATGGGCCGTCATCTCAGCCACGGCGGACAGGGAAGGGACCAACGCTGAAGAAGGTGCAGGAGAAGGAGCAGGCACTGAACCCCGGAGCTCCCTAAGTAGGTCGTCCCGGAGATCTCTAACTATCTCCTGCCGCAACTCCCGGAGCTGCTCAGGAGCGATCCGGACCTCCATGGGCTGAGTAGGTGGATGATTTCCTAACTCAGGTTCCCTCGACCTTCCGAAACTCCATCCTGTGTAGGGTTCCCGGACGCATGCGATCTGTCCATCGCAATGCGCGAGAGGGTTCTCCCTCAGGAATGGGAATCTCGGCCTCCCTAAACAGAAGAGTGAACATCATGCCATAGGGGAGGGTGAGCCTAGGTCTATCTAGTGGCTCACATAGATATCTATACATCATCTTGGGAAAGTTGATTGGGGTGTCCTGGAGGATGTAGAACATAAGAGCTAGGTCTCTCTCAGATACAAAATCGAAGCGGCCAGTCTTCGGGAAGAGGGACCTAGAGATGATACTCAAGAGGAGCCGCATCTCAACTGAAAGTGAGCTAGCGGACACTTCATCTAAGGGGGACTGAGGTGGATGTCCTAGAATGGCCGTAAGGGCCTCAGTCCTATCCTCGGGGTGTGTGGGAGCCACCCCTACTTGTGGAAGATGGAGGACCTGAGCAATGATATCCTCCGAAATGAACAATGGGACACCGGCTACCATGCCCTCGATACCCCCATCGCCCCTATGTACAGTACCGTAGAACTCCCTAACTAGGCTAGGGTATGTGGGGAGATCTAGGGAACAAAAATACTCTAAGCCCTGGGCCCGCAGTCTCTCTCCTATAGTAAAGCCCTCCCGGGAGAGATAGTCGAAATCGACGTATCTCCCGGTGGAGACCGCCTTCCCGGCGCACGGCCTCGAGGGAACCTCCCTCGGCGGGGAACGAGCCGGAGGTTGTGGCCTCGCGGGATCGTTCCGAGCCTTGGAACGCTGCTCGGCACCGGTCGCGGGTTGGGGTCTCTTCCGGACAACGGCTTTACGAGGCATTTTGACCTAGGGAAGAGGAAGGAACCTAAAGAAGCGAGGAAGATGGACGGGAAAAACCTTAAGGTCGGCCGGAGACGCTCTAGGAGTCGACTCTAGGGCTTGTGAACAGTGGCGGCGGTGAATAGAAGTGTTGAGTAAACGATGAAGTTAGGGTTAAACAATCGGATCCCGACTGCGAGTCGACTCCACTAAGTCGCGAGTCGACTCCAAAATATGCGCGAGTCGACTCTCCTTATGCGCCTATTGACCTCGAGTCGACTCCCGACTGTATGCGAGTCAACTCCTCCTCTGCTGCCATCGATCTCGAGTCGACTCCCGTAAATGTGCGAGTCGACTCCCCCTTACAAGCCGACTCTGAAACTTACTCGAGTCGTCTCGAACTCTGGCATGCACCTAAAATCATGCTATGTTCGTGCCGAATGAGGGAAAATCACTAAGTTATGATCTAATTTGATGATTATTGAAAAGAAGCTCTATATTAACCACAATCTTATCATCAAAATCAATGAACTAGTGGAAAATACCACTAGGATGGATCAATCACTCCTAATCCCCTCCTAAGCACACTAAATCTCTCTTCACTTAGAGGTTTTGTAAAAATATCAGCTAATTGATCATCAGTGCAAACAAATTGAAGTGTCACATCACCATTCAGTACATGATCTCTTATGAAGTGATGTCTTATCTCAATATGTTTAGTTCTTGAATGCTGAATTGGATTTTTAGTTAGATTAATGGCACTTGTATTATCACAATTAATGGAAATTTTATCTTGTTTAATGCCATAATCTTCCAATTGTTGTTTGATCCACATGATTTGAGCACAACAACTCCCGGCTGCAACATATTCAGCTTCAGCAGTAGATAATGCAACCGAGTTTTGTTTCTTGCTAAACCATGAAATTAAGTTTTCTCCTAGGAATTGACATGACCCGCTGGTGCTTTTTCTATCAAGTTTACATCCAGCAAAGTCTGAATCTGTGTATCCTATTAAGTTCAGACTAGATTCTTTAAAATACCATAACCCTATATTCTTTGTTCCTATTAGGTATTTTAAGATTCTCTTGACTGCAATTAGATGAGATTCCTTAGGATTAGACTGATATCTAGCACACATGCAAACACTAAACATGATATCAGGTCTACTTGCAGTAAGATACAATAAAGATCCTATCATATCTCTATATAGTTTCTGATCTACAGATTTACCTGATTCATCTTGGTCTAGTTTGCATGATGAGCTCATGGGGGTGCTGATTGACTTGTTCCCCTCCATATCAAACTTCTTAAGCATTTCCTTGATGTATTTAGCTTGATTGATGAAGATGCCTTCTTCAGATTGTTTTGATTTGAAGCCCGAGAAAATAGTTCAGCTCTCCCATCATGCTCATTTCAAACTCACTCTGCATCAACTCAGCAAATTCTTCGCAGAGACGATTGTTAGTAGCACCGAAAATAATATCATCAACGTAAATCTGCACTAATAACATATCTTTGTTTTTCTTTTTCAAAAATAGTGTTGTATCTACATTTCCCCTAGAGAATTCATGATCTAGTAGAAATTTGCTAAGTCTTTCATACCATGCTCTAGGTGCTTGTTTCAAACCATAAAGTGCTTTGCTCAATTTATATACATGATTAGGGTATTGATGATTTTCAAAACCAGGAGGTTGTTCTACATATACCTCCTCATTAATATACCCATTTAAAAATGCACTTTTTACATCCATTTGAAATAATTTGAAGTCCTTAGAGCATGCAAATGCTAGTAAAAGTCTAATTGCTTCAAGTCTAGCTACAGGAGCAAAGGTTTCATCAAAATCTATACCTTCTTCTTGATTATAACCCTTTGCTACTAGTCTAGCCTTATTTCTTATTACAATTCCATTTTCATCAAGTTTATTTTTATAAATCCATTTGGTACCGATAATTGAATATTCAGAAGGTCTTTCAACTAGATTCCATACCTTGTTTCTAGTAAATTGGTTTAATTCTTCTTGCATTGCATTTATCCAATTTACATCTTTTTCGGCTTCTTCTATGTGTTTGGGCTCAAAATGTGAGACAAAGGCTAGATGATTATTTAAGTTTCTAAGGGATGCTCTAGTCCTAACTGGTTGAGATGGATCATCTAGAATTAATTCCTTAGGATGCCCGTGAGCAAACCTCCAAGCCTTAGTCAGCCCATGATCCATAATAGCCTCTTGGCTTGATGATGCATTTCCAATTAATTTTTGATTATCATCTTGTAATGTCATCTCATCTATCTTTTCTTCAAGAATTTCAGCATCATCATCAAAATTAACTCTCTTGCTAGAAGAGATATCACTAGAATCATCAAAAACAACATGTATGGATTCTTCTATAACTAGGGTTCTTTTATTAAAGATTCTATAGGCTTTACTAGTTGTGGAGTACCCCAAGAATATACCCTCATCAGATTTAGAGTCAAATTTTCCTAGATTATCTTTTCCATTATTATGAACAAAACACCTACATCCAAAGACATGAAAATAATTTACCTTTGGTTTTCTGTTTTTCCAAAGTTCATAAGGTGTTTTCTTTATAATAGGTCTCAATAAAACTCTATTTAATATATGACAAGAAGTATTGACGGCTTCTCCCCAAAAGTACTTAGGGAGGTTACTTTCACACAACATAGTTCTAGCCATTTCCTCTAGAGTTCTATTTTTCCTCTCCACAACTCCATTTTGTTGTGGTGTCCTAGGTGCAGAAAAATTGTGTGTTATCCCCTTTTTACTACAAAACTCATCAAATAAATGATTTTCAAATTCGGTACCATGGTCACTTCTAATAGCTATTACTGAAGTATCTCTAGCATTTGTTACTTCTTTATGAAATTTCTTGAAAATTGAAAATGCTTGATCCTTATGGCCTAAGAACATGACCCAAGTATATCTAGAATAATCATCTACGATAAATAGACCATATTTATTTCCACCTAGACTTGTGGTTCTAGTTGGTCCGAATAGGTCCATGTGTAGCAGTTCTAGAGGTCTAGAGGTAGAGACACAATTTATAGATTTAAAGGAGTTCCTTGATTGTTTGCCAAATTGACATGCTTCACATATTTTATTCTTTTCAAACTTTAATTTTGGCAAACCTATCACAGAATCTCTTTTAACTAGTTTAGATATGGTGTCCATGCTTGCATGACCTAGCTTACGGTGCCATAACCAACTAGCATCATTATCCTTAGTTTCATTAACAACTAAACATGGGTTGTGTTTGGCTAGATCCTCAAGGTCTACAACATACACATTTCCACGTCTTATTCCTTTAAAAACTAAACTATTGTCATTTGGGTTTGTTATGATGCATAGTGATGGTTTAAACATAACATTATAACCTCTATCACATAATTGACTAATGCTTAATAAATTATGCTTAAGACCATCAACATATCGAACATTATCAATAAAAGTTGAAGGGGTAATTCGTACTTTATCTATACCAATGATGTGACCTTGGTTATTGTCTCCAAAAGTCACAACACCTCCCTTCTTAGCTTCAAGGATGAAGAATTGATCCTTGTCATCCGTCATGTGTCTTGAGCAGCCACTATCCAAGTACCAACAATTTTTGTCGACCTTGGCTGCAAGACACTCCTACACAAGCAAATCATATAGTTTTAGGTACCCAAGTTTTCTTGGGTCCTTCATGGTTAGTAGGGTTGGTTCCTTTTGGAACCCAAATTCTTTTAATTTTTCTTTTAGTTTTTCCTTTCCTATAATTACACACATTTGCTTTATGTCCTAAAGTTCCACAACAAAAGCAGGTTATTTTCTCAGTTTTACTTTCCCCTGCTTTAACAAAGAAGTTACTAAGAAGTTTTTGCTTATGTTTAGGTTTATACCCTAAACCCGCTCTATTGAATACCGCTCGTTGACTATTAAGTATCATATTCAATTTTTCAGAACTATATGAAAATTTTTCAACCAAGGGTTTGTATTTTTCAAGTTCTTTAGTTAGTGTTTGTTTTTCTGCTTTTAGATCATTTAGTTCTTTTGTGAAACTCTCATTTATATGTTTATTGTTTTTGGGTTCTAATGTTTCTTTGTTCAGCCTTTCATTTTCTTTAGTTAAGGTATTATTCTTTTGTATCAAGATTTGGTTGCTTGTTTTAAGTTCTGCATTTTCTTTGATAAGAACATCTTTATCCTTAACTAATGAATCATACTTACGGACATGAGTTTGGTTAGTTACTTTTAGTTCTTTGTTTTTAACGTTTATTGTTTTGTATTCATCCATTACTTCATTAAAAGCATCATATAATTCATCGAAAGTAAAATCTAAATGTGGTGCGGATGTTACCTCATTTTCATTGGCCATGAAGCAGAAATTGGCCTTTTCTTCTTGTTCCTCATCCGATGATGATGATGATGCGTCGGAGTCCGATAGGGTGGTGACAAGGGCTTTCTTCTTCTTGTACTTGCTCCCCTTCTTCAGTAAAGGACACTCAGCTCTGATGTGTCCCGGCTTCTTGCACTCATAACATCCAATCCCCTCATTTTTTCTTTCCTTACCTTTATCCTTGCGATAGAAATTTGAGGGGCCTCTCCTTTGATGAGAGGATTTCTTTTGGTTGATGAATCTTCTGAACTTACGTACGAGAAGAGCCTCATCATCCTCTCCCTCATGATCTTCTTCTTCACTGCTGCTACTGCAAGAGAAGTCTTTGTTAGATGATGTAGATTTAAGAGCTATTACCTTTTTCTTATGGGTGGATTCTTCTTCGCTGTGTTGCTTCATTGTTAGCTCGTGCGTCATTAGGGATCCAAGAAGCTCCTCAAGAGGAAGCTTGTTCAAATCCTTTGCTTCTTGGATTGCCGTCACTTTGGCTTCCCATGACCTTGGTAGGCAGCGAAGAATCTTCCTGACAAGATCACTGTTAGTATAGTTTTTGCCAAGGCTTTTTAGGCCATTGACAATGTCAGTAAATCTAGTGAACATGCATGTGATTGTTTCATTAGAATCCATCTTAAATAGTTTATACTTATGAACCAATATATTTATTTTGGATTCTTTGACTTGATTCGTGCCCTCATGGGTCACTTCAAGTCTATCCCAAATCTTTTTTGCAGAATTGCAAGTAGAGATCCTATTGAATTCATTCCTATCTAATGCACAGTAAAGCACATTCATTGCTTTGGCATTGAGTTGTGCCTTCCTAAAGTCATGGTCATCCCAATCCTTTTCAAGTTTAGGTACAGTGACACCCTCTACATAGATGGAAGGGATGTATGGTCCATTCAATATAATGGTCCACATCTCATAGTTTTGGGCTTGGATAAATATTCTCATCCTAGCCTTCCAATATGAGTAGTCGGATCCATTAAAGAATGGGGGTCTTTGGGTGGACTGACCCTCAATGTGGGAAGATCCAAATGGGGTTGTCATTTCGATCTTTTACTCTTAGGGTAGAAGAGTTTAGGCTCTGATACCACTTGTTGCCCAGATAGACAACCCAAGAGGGGGGGTGAATTGGGTTTTAAAAGTAATTTTGCAATTGAAACGTTTGTGAATGACTGATTAATACTTTTGCAAGATGAATAATTAGTTGCTATGTGCTGTGAGTGAAATGAGAGTGAGAGAAAGAGACACAAGCAATCACAAACACAATGTTTATAGTGGTTCGGAGCTTGCCCTAGCTCCTACGTCCACTCTCCAAGTCTCACTTGAGAATTCACTATAACCCCTCGGATTACAGCCGGTTGTTTTACAAGCTCACAACCCAACTTGTTGTTTTACGAGCTCACAACGAACTCGGTCGGTTTTCACAGGCTCACCGACTAGAACCACCCCGATTGTTTTTCCGGGATCACAATCGAACCCTTACACGTTGGTTTTACCCTCGGCTCACCAACCAACCTCTACGCACTCTTGATTCAATCCCCTGATTGAATCAAGCAAAGATAAGATGGAAAGAACAGACACAAACCGAAAAACAGAGCTTCTAAAAAGCAGATATACAGCGATATAAACTAGAGAGAAGTTAAGAGCCCTCAAAACACGTTTGAGTTGGAGTAGAGTAGGGCTTTTTGAACTGTGAGTCTGGTCGACTTGAAGGCAGGAGGAGACTTCTTTAAATGCTGGGAAGAGGTAGCTGGATGGAGTTAATGGCGCTCTTCCTTCTTTTCTGTTGAAAACCAGTTGGCAGAGATAGGATGCTTGATTTCTTTGAGTGGAATAGTGCTTCTCTACCTTGCTGCAGTCCTCTGTGGCTATTTAAGCTATCCCCCACGGAAACTAGCCGTTAGACACCTTTTTCTGCCCGTTCTGCACACTCTGCACATCCTGACAATATGTCCGTTGGGGTCGGAGTCGACTCGCGCGATCTGGAGTCGACTCGGCTGTAGAGGGAGTCGACTCATGCTTTTCTGGAGTCGGCTCGGCAACTATTCCGGATTTGAATTAAAGTGACCTCCGCGACTGGGAGTCGACTCGACTTAACCCGGAGTCGACTCGCCAACTTCTGGAGCTGACTTGCCATTTTCGGAGTTGGCTCATCCCATGAAGTCCATGGAGCTAATTTTCAACTT